>NC_056741.1:690697385-690734885 GCF_019279795.1 Protopterus annectens
TGCAGGGGGGCCACTCCCCCCTGCACCCTGACACACCCCACAAATGGAGAATATCAATTCTGAGATTGCACTACTTTTAAGAAAATGGTAAACTACTGATGCACTGTGCATCTACCACTGTGTATTTACTTACAACATCTTTCCATGTTAATGGTCCGTTCTACACGCAAAAAATAACTATGAATTATTCCCTTTTCTTTTTCCATTTTACCAGCTAAACTCTAAACACATTTCCATTGTAACTAGTAGCTTCAGTGTTTGTTCCGTAATATTTCTTTACTTCCTCAATACAACACCTTAAAATGACAGTACACTATTTAACCACATCCCCTCTATCTTCATAAAAAACTTTGGAATACGGAATTATCGTTTGCTTTGCCATATTCAATATTATAGGTGTCAATCTTGTGAACTTTCAGGTAATTGCATTTTCGATTTTCTGGTCTCAATATTATGTAGTTTGATCAAGTGATATATATATATATATAGGTACTTATCACTTCACCTAAAACTTATTTCACTGACAAGTAGTACAATAAGGCAAGTCAAAGGTATATCTCCTTTTCTCCACTGTAGTGTGATTGTGGTGTTAGTATATATATAGTTAAGGGGTGTGATCATGGTGTTAGTATATATATATATAGTTAAGGGGGAGTGTGGGGGGTGTGGGGGGCATTGCCCCCCCCCCACTTATTTTGGTTTTATGTTGTCTGGTTTTGTTTTACATTATTTGGTAAAAGCCAACTAGGGGGGGGGGGGTGCCATGTGATATGTATACATATATATATATATATATATATATATATATATATATATATATATATATATATATATGTGTGTGTGTGTGTGTGTGTGTGTGTGTGTGTGTGTGTGTGTGTGTGTGTGTGTGCGTGTGTGTGTGTGTATATATAGCTATATATATATATATATATATATATATATATATATATATGTACACACACACACACACACACACACACACACACATATATATAAATATATATAAATCACATGGGTACATCCTATGATGCAATGACTTGCTCTAGATTACACAGTAAACAAATGATTGCTGAGAGAATCAAACCCTGTACCAAAGAAATCAATCTGTTAACACCTCACGGCCTTAATTCCTCCCTCCCACTAACTGCTGCTGTTCATAATACATATATAATGTGGCAGTTTATAAAATCAACAAATGAAAGGTATGTTTTTTTTAATTATAACCTTCTCTACTTGTTTTCTGTGGCAGGACCACAAGTTTTCATAGGCAGGTTAGAAAGACATCAATAAAATAATTGGGTTGTGGTCTAATACTCATTTTCCTGAGCAACCTGAGCAGAGAAGAAGGCAAGGAAATGGATAGTGAACTTTCTTAAGATTACCTCCCAGTGTGTAGCAATCTAATAATAAAAGGAGAAAAAATAATTTGTATAAGAAGAAGTAGATCGGCTCAGTGTGCCATTTCCTTGCCTTAAGTTTCATCATTTGCCTTACTTGAATCACTAGAATATATCTAACTTTATTTTTTCCAGATATAATCTTTGCAGGTGAAGTATAAACTATTCTGATAGAAATATTAGGTGAAATATCATCCAGGGAAGAATCCAAAGCATATCTGATTCTAGGACCATTCTTTGCATGAAGTATGTGATTCAGAGGAGAAATATGCTAATGCCTTATGTATATTATATATCCTAAGGAAGGTGCACATCTACTTATAGTTTGCTACACTTAATGTTTTAAAGTAGGACTGAGGATATTCTCTCCCGCCCCCACAAAAAAACAAGATAGACATGGTACAGAATTTTCTTTTTCTTTCTTTCTTTCTTTCTTTCTTTCTTTCTTTCTTTCTTTCTTTCTTTCTTTCTTTCTTTCTTTCTTTCTTTCTTTCCTTCTCCCTCCCTTCTCATCTGTTTTCCATTTACTTGCTTTATGCTTCAGATGGTCACAAGATAGAAAAATCCCAATTATACAACAACCCCCCATTAATATTCAAAAACGTGCACTCTGATTGGCAGCGTGCACATTATAAATCTGAGTTATAGTAATGGAAAAAGGTCCGGTTGCCCGGACTTTTTCCATTACTATATCTCTTTTTTTTACAGCAACAGAGAATGCAAGATCTCTGTTGCTTCACTCTGTCTCGCTATGTTAAACTCCTTTAACATAGTGAGACAGTTTGTAAAAAGCAACGGAGATCTTGCTTTCTCCGTTGCTTTTGCCCACAGCTCATAGCGAAAAAGTTTGTAAAAAGCATCCGAGATCTTGCTTTCTCCGTTGCTTTTGCCCACAGCTCTGATGTACTGCGTGGGCATACGCTTGTGCAGTGCATCAGAACTGCCTCAGAATAGCAGACAGCTGCAGAAGGGCAGCAAGGAGGCATTATACAATGCCATTATTTAAGAAAAGTAATTATTTTTTTCTTAAATAATGTCATTGTATAATAGCAATAACCCACTTCTGGCTGTGGGTAATGCTGGATTTTCCCACAGTTGGCTTGTTTGGCCACTCGGGCTTCACCTTCGTGACCAAACAACACCAACCGTGGGTAAATCCAGCATTACCCACACCCAGGCGTGGGTTATTGCTATATTCAATACTAACTAGGCACAAAAATTAGAAACACTGACTTCCAAACAGTTTCAGCAATTCCATTCAAGATTCAGAAACTCCCAGGTCTTTCTTAGATAACTCCAAACTTAGGCAGGAAGAATGAATAATTTCTTAAACTAAATTATCTTTTTTCCAGATTCTTGTGCTTGTATTTACTTCAGAAATATATATATACAAATGAGAGCGTCATTATTTCCAATAACCGAAGCTCTCAAGGCAGGATGGAGCCTTGAGAAGTTGTCCACTTTGCCTCCATAACATTGCCTCTGTCCTCTTGCCCCTTTTTGCAGTCAACAATACATTGCCATGATTTCTTGCTACTGCTAGCAGAATATGTAATATCAGTTGATAAAAGAAAAATAAAAGAATTTCATAGCTTTCAAATATATCCTAAAAAAGAACTCTGTAGACAAGCGCAAACATATTCCTTCTTATAGACTTCTTATTCGTAATAGGTATTCCTCAAACCTGGAGAGTCAGGCAGACCACGTGCTCACTTTCTATGAACCAGGCTGAAGCAGAGTAGTTTGTAGGGGACAGAGTTGTAATGAATATGACTGGTCCCTAGGCAGTGCCAACTTCAGCTTGGGAAAACAGCTATTATGTGCTGCAGAATAACTCCTTACAAAACTGTAATAAACAGCATGGATACACATTTTGCTAGTCTTAACAACCAAATACTGACTACCATGTTATTTAAACAGCCGTAAACATGAACCATGGTTGTTAAATGCTTAGCAATAATGCTTTCTACTTTCTGGGACTGATCATCACATCTTCACACCCACAAACTATACTCCCATTTTAGGTTATGCCACCCTTCTATACCCTTGGTAGGGTACATTAATCTTATTGCCAAACCTAACTCTAATAAGGGTGATCTTTGTTTTTGAGGAAAGCCATTTAGCCTCCAAATAAACCATATGCCTGTCTAATAAGTTCCATGCACTTACAGGCATTATATCTCTGCGCTCATAGTTATGCTGAAATCCTTGTCAATATCAAATTGGGAAAATAGGTTACTTACAAGTGAGTGAAGATGAATTGATTTGGTTCTAACAACATAAACTCATCTGATCGAAATCACCTATTACAGAAGATGAAACGTAATAGGTATTATGCACACTGAGACTGCTATTTGCATAACATTGTTGTGAATTTAAATGAGGGGTTTCTCCTCCAATCATTATCGTGTAGCTGTGAAGTTAATATTTTTAAGTTGAGAGTGATCACCATCTACATGGACATTTGCTTATTTACACCTGTAAGGCTGGGTTTTATGTGAAATGTGTTCAGGATCTCTTGAGATTAAGTAGTGTGCTTTGAACAACTGTAGAGTGATCTTTCATAAATGAAGTGGGAAACAATTAAAGGCAATGCTACTGTGTTAGGATGATTCATTTGCAAGCTTAGTCCTTTAACAAAGGAAAGGATCAACTTCACAAATGTTAAAAAAAAAAAAAAATATATATATATATATATATATATATATATATATATATATATATATATATATATAAATAGATAGATATGATTACAGTTTGAAAGAGTGAACAGTCACATGAGTGAATGTTTTTTACTACTATAAAAAGTGAACCCTCTTATGAGCAACTGTTCTTTCAAATGGAGATTTTGCCGGAAGCCTTTTCTATGAGATTGTGTTGCAGTGTGGTAAGGAAGTTTGGCCTTATCCTAATTTGTGAGGTTTCAGAATTAGTATATATAATTAGTAGGGGGTATGGGGAGCAGAGGTCTCCATTTAGTGGGTACAGGAAGGCTTGTAAGCTCTCATCAGCCTGTCTTGTAGACATTAAGCCTAACAGTTATCCTTAAACCTGGAAAGTCAGGCAGACCATTTGGTAGGCTGAATCATAGTAGTTTGTAGGGAATAAAGTCATAGCAATGATGGTTGGTCCCTAAGCAGTAGAAGAATGTATTGCATAATTACTCTTTACAAAACTGCCATTCTGCAAAAAAAAAAAAATAATTTAAATTTTTCATATTTTCGATCACTTTAGATTTGCTCTAAAGTGATTGCTCTTTGAACGGTTGCTCTTGTATACACACAAACACACACACACACACACACACACATCTATATATATATATATATATATATATATATATATATATATATATATATATATCTATATATATTGATATATGTATGGGTCTACTTTGTTTCATTGAAAGCTCATTTCACTGAATTTGAATTCACCCTGGCCAAATCGCTGAAAGCTCAAATTACTGAAAATTTATTTCACCGAATCTCATTTCACTGAAGTGAAGTACTGGCACTGTGTAGAGTACTGTAATTCAAGTAAAGGGTATATGCCCTCTGTAGTGTGATCCTTGAGTTAGTATATATATATATATATATATATATATATATATATATATATATATATATATATATATATATATATATAGTTGGGGGGGTGCAGCCCCCCACCTAGTTTGTTTTTTTATTATATTTCACCAAAAGCTTCAAAACAATACATTTTAAACCATAGACATGCATAATTACAACACCAGTGACTAACTCTTTCAAGAAGACAATATATATATATATATATATATATATATATATATATATATATATATATATAAATACCCAAACTAAACTGGGGGATAAGCTACACTTAGCTCAGCTTAAATGAGCTTTAATGACATTTAAAGAGCTTTAATATCTATATGTGTCTGTTACATTGTAATTCACATGTAGAAAATAAACACCTCTACCATATGTCAAACTCAGGCCCCTCATTAACCCACCACACTACACAGGCTTTAGGTTAAATAGGTGTTTCCAGCAAAACATACTGCTTGCTACTTACAGACATTACACATGTAACTGAAATAAAAAAAGTAATGTGATAACTGGGAGTGTACCCTGGACTCTGGCGCAATAATAAATAATAATGAAGATATACTAATGGATGTAAGTCAGGCCTGTGATAGCAGATATATGTGCCCTTTTATCAGCAACTTGTGGAAAGACACCTGCTAAGGCATCCATGGCAAAGTACATGTACAACTGGGACTGTAGTACAGAAATACAACCATATAACGCCACGCACATACTCATGGATGCAGGAATGTTTCTCACAGCCTGTATGTGTGCACATATATCCTGCAAATATACATGCATTTGCAGTGTTTGAGTAGTTCAGTCTGTTAAATGTGTTAGATACAGTACATTTTGCCACTCACAGTCCTGGGCTCGACTCTAGTGCTGTGTTGCACTTCAATTACATTATTGTGAAGACAGCAAGTAATGACTGAGTCATGCAATTTTACTCCGCACAGGTCACTGCTACTTATTTAACTGCTGCACAGTTTTGCAAGACAAAGGACTGCAGGCAGAAACAGAATGCACATATCCAGATAGTCTAACTATATGTCACCTACTACTCTATTAGTCGCACTGTTGCAGAACAGACGTACCATAAGCACATGCCCTGATTGCACTGTATATAATACTCTTGCCCTGGCTCTGAAATAATGACAGGCTTGACACAGCTGACACAGTTACACATACAGCTTGCTGTCCACCAAAGTGTTCACACTCTCCCCCTGTGTGTTGTAGGCTGCATGTAAAGGTAGCTACAACAGACCTACCATACATCCCAACCCCCTAGAACAAGGGATCAGGACACAGTGATACTTAATGGGGGGTGGGGAAAAGGCCTAGAGATTGGCACATGTTTAACAGTTTGCCCCTACAAAGATAGTAAGTTGACAGAATAACAGCTATTGCATTAGCATGCATAGTCTGACAGATATGAAGTGTGACACACACATGTCTCTTCCCTTACTAACCTCAGCCCACAGTGATTGCCAGTGGACTGCCAGATGACCACAATGGTATAGGACACTGACCACACATATTTATTTTATTTATTTCACATTTGTTAACAGGGCTAGTCTAAATGAGTTTGAAAACAAACCCATTTTCAGTGCAGACCCGAGGGGAAATCCAAGCAAACATAAGTAAAGATAAAGTGACAATATACAAATATTAAATAATCACAATACAAAATAATTGTTAAAAGAAAAGATTATGAGGCAAAACTGTGGATACACTTCATAAATCTCTACAGTGGACAGTATTTGTACCTACCCTCTGTGATGCTGTAGTCTCCACTCCTCAGTAATGTCCATCTCAAAAACTAAGACAGGGACCACGGCCTACATGAAGGCCTTATATATTGCACTGTGGTGGCATGTCATTAGCTAATGATAGTGCAATACAGCTGTTTTGGCTGCAATTAGCAATTCTGAGCCACAGATTGGTGCAGAGGCAATTACTTGCTAATGAGCGGTACCTTAAAAAGACAAGCAGTTAGTTATGGGGAACAGGTCTGTATGAGACTTAACACACAGAGAGTGTGTATTATCAAAAGATTACTGGAAGCAAAGTTCAAAAAAGGAGTACTGCACTCCAGGTATGTACTAGATTTCTCCTTATAACAGGATGCAGATGGGAGGATGGAGGTATGGGGAATAGGGATTACAGCAGTAAGCCTGTCTTAGATCTATGGTGATGACATGTCATTGATACTCTGCTGTCCTACACCTACACGCATGCCTCTCAACTGTCCTTGATTTCAATCACATCTCAGCGCTGTCCCTGTCAATCCCACCTACAATGGCTAGCTGTTGTAGGAAAGCTAATGGATTACATGTAGTACATAGTGACAATAAGGGAGGGTGTTCACCCATGTAATGTCAAACGATGTGCTGTAATTCACCTCCTCTCATTCTGTCCATGTCTCATATAATTAGTTCTAACATTATAAAACTGACCCTGAATGTCCCTGATGTACTCTGGCTGTCTCTGTTTCTGTTGACATTTGTCCCTGTTTGGTTGAGAGCTATACCTAACATGTCTATCAGCCTCCTACAGCAAGAACTCAGGAAAAAACATAATTAATGGGTGGAAAAAAGGCTCAAACTCAGCAACCGTGTTTATGTATTGCTTGTACAAAGTAAGAACATGAATATACAAAAGTATTACTGTAGTATAATTGTATTCTGAAGGGTATGACATGTGAAACTCAGATGTCTGTCTTTATTTCTGACATCATAGGTTCATAGTTTCATACGTTCATAGGTTCATAGGTAGGTACTAGGCTATTGGCCCTAGGGCCTATACAAGCCTAGCCAAAAAGATACCCTGGATTTTGTCACCCAAGAAAATTATTTTCCTGTGCCCCTGTCAAGCAGAACCACAGAAGTGATCCCTGGGGTGAATTTCCTATTACCCATCCAGTCAGTCCAGAGTGCTAATGAGGAGCTCTGTTTGACATAGATAGGTAGTCTGTTTCAGAGTATGGGAAGTCTCTGGGACAGGAATCTATCCTTCCAGCATGTTCTGTTTATTGTGGTGACAAGGTTTAGGTCCCTAGAGTGTGTAGCTCGGAGGGACTGGGATTTATTTAAGTGGAGCATGTCCAACAGCTCTGGGTTTGACATACCTTTGTATGTTAGGCAGAGATCGCCTCTGAGTAGGCGATATGCGACGGAGTAAAGCTGGAGTTTTTTGAGATGGTCTGCATAAGGTATCTGTTTGAGGCCAGTAATCCTCTTTGTGAGGTATTTTTGCGGCCTTTCCAGTGGTTGTAGATGTCTTGTGAGGTACATACCAAAAGGGGCATTGTACTCTATAATGGGTCTAATGAGTGATGAGTAGAGGGGAACAATGACCTCTTTTTTTCTGGATGAGAAACCTTTTGTGATGAGGTGTGCCACGTAGAAGGATTTCCTGACCACTGTGGCGATAGGATTATCAAAGGAGAGACTACTGTCCACCTGTGTCCCAAGGTCTCTTATCACACATTCGGTGTTAAGTAGACTACCACCTATGTGGTAGTTCATGGGTACAGAGTTTTTACCAAAGGGGATGACAGTGCACTTTTTGGCATTGATCTTGAGACCATGGCTTTGACACCAGGTATCTGTCTCAGTGAGGCCCTTTTGTAGGATGTCCACATCATTAGGGGTTTCGATTATTGCTCCTAGTTTGCAGTCACCTGCGAATTTAGTTAGCCAAAGACATTCTGTGTTAGCCTGTACTTCAGAGAAGTAGATACCAAACAGGAGAGGACCCAGGACTGAACCCTGTGGTACTCCACTTGTCACTGGTCTGAAGTCTGATTTGGAGTCTGCTACTTTCACAGTGCAGGTTCTGTCAGTAAGCCAGTTGGCAACCCATCTTGTGACATAGGGATTTATACCTAGTTTAGTGAGTTTATCTATAATTCCAGAGTGGGGGATGGTGTTGAATGCCTTGGTGAGATCTAGATAGGCTGTGTGAACTACCTTACCCTCATCTATGGCTTTAGTGACTACTTCAAAGAAGTCTATCAGGTTTAGGAGACATGATCTGCCTTTTACAAACCTGAACTGTGTGGGGTCCAGAGTTTGGAGATCTCCAATGTCTTTGTTTATGAGTTCCATGATGATACGTTCCATGGCCTTGCAGACCAGGCTTGTCAGGCTAATGGGTCGGTAGTTGCCAGGGTCTTTTGTGCCCCCCTCCTTTGTGGAGTGGGATAACTGTTGCAGTGTGCCATTCAATGGGCACAAAGCCTGAGGTGAGACTATAATTGAACATGGTACTTAGGTGAGGTGCCAGTTCATTCTGTAGTTCATGTAGAAGGCAGCCTGGGATGTTGTCAGGTCCCATGGATGCTGTGTTCTTGGCTTTGGAGACTGAGGTTTTTACCTGTGCAGCCGTGATTACAAGAACTTTGCATTCTTCCCATATAAAGATATTGCCAACATCCTGGAAGTTAGCACTGAACCTATCTGCCAGGATGTTGGCAATATCAGTTGGTTCTGTTTATTTAGTGTCATTGTGCTGTAACTCAGAGCAGATCTGAGTGTTGCCATTGAGATTCTTGACATAGCTATAGAATGCTTTGTGGTTGTCTTTAGAATCAGTGGCGATTTTGTTTTCATAACTAGCTTTGGAGGATTTTATGAGGGATCTCAGCTTCTTACTGAGGCTGACCAGGGAGTTCCTCCAATCACGGGATTTTACTCTTTTTTGCAACAGTTTCTTTCTTCTGTTGTAGAGTTTGCTTATGGCAGAAGACCACCAGATTGGCTTCCTTTTTTTGGAGGATAGCATCTTGGTTCTGTTAGAGATAGCACGATCCATGAACTCGTGTAAGTGCTAATAAAGTGCATTTGTGTAGGATTCAGCAGTCGTACCTCTATTGTCCATCTGCATGGGTGTTGTGAAGTTTGCCACTTCTGTCTTAAGAAGCATGAAGTTGGCTTTGGAGACATTGTTTATGGTTGTTTTCCTAATGGGGGGTGGGAGCGGGATGTGGATGTCTAGGGTGATTAGCTTGTGATCAGATCAGATCAACAAGGAGCTGACCTTGGGTGTGGAACACCAGTCACCCATGTTGGTGATGACCAGGTCTAGGATATTGCTGCCCCTGGTGGGGGTGTGGATAAGTTGATCCAAGGCGTTGGAATTGATGATTTCCAGAAAACGTTGAGCAAAAGAGTTGGTACATGAGTAGTTTTCCCAGTTAATGATAGGGTAGTTGAAATCACCCATTATTAGTGTGTTGGGTTGCACCTTAATATTTTCCAGTGCATCAAGAAAAGAGGAGTGGGAATCCTGGGGCATGGTGGGGGGTCTGTAGCAAGCTACAATCTGGATTGTGGTTTTGCCCAGAGTTAGTTGAACTTGGATAATCTCGGATGCATTATGCTGAGCAACTAGCTTGGAGGTGTGGATATCCTTAATGAATATGGACACACCTACACCTTTAGTGTTTCGGCCCGGGTTTAGTGGCTGAAAGGTGTGGTATGAATTATAGCCTGTTAATGCAGGGGTGCTCTCTGGAGCTTTGAACCAGGTCTCTGTCACTGCACAGATATTAATGTTCTCCATTTTAAGGAATGCCTTGAGTGAGTGCACTTTGAGGTTTAGACTTCTAGTATTGAGTAGCATTACCCTCAGATTTTGCTTGCTTGTACCTGTTATGGTAGTGAATTTGTCATTTGAACCTTTCCTAAAAAAGGCACTATAGGGGTGGCAAACCATTTGTCAGAAATCCATAAGTTTGTGTGAAAATAACCAAGACTATGGGCAAACATCTTGACAGTCTGCAAGCATCTGTATAGATGAGAGGTATGATGCCTACAGGGAACATATACTACAGTAGGCTTGCATTGCTGTCTGTCATTGTGGCACACTGGTGTTGCTAGACTGTTTCCATATAGTCGCTGTAATAGCAAACTGCTATTTGTCTGACAGCAACTGCATGACATATTAATGGGAGTTTGCCTATAGGGAACTCACCACAGTAGATTGCAGTGATGGGTGTAGGAACATACAGCAGAATCTGTCATGACACACAGGAACATACACCAGTATTGCTACTATCTTGGTTATAACCACACATGTAGTGTTCTGCCAGACTGTGGGATATCACGTGTGAGGGAGCAGTGGATAGTGCAGACCATTATAGGTGTGGTGGATCTGTACATAGTGAATGTCCACGTATCTGGTCCTGTAATGTGTTTCCCTTTTGTTGTCTTTCATGAACCAGGTACCGCAGGAGACACACACTCTTCTCAACTGCGGAGAATGACATTATACTGGATGGTCTGAGACACCGCCATCAGATCTTGCTGGGCAGAGGAAGGCACAATTGGGAACAGTGGGCAGCATTGTGGGCAGACCTTGTGCGGGCTGTCAATCAGATTGGCCAACTGGACAGGACCTATGAGCAGGTCCAACACTGAGCCGCAGATATGGTGCATGCTGCACGACAAAGGGCAGCTGCTGTTGCCAGGGATTGTGCCACTACCGATGGAGGGCCTGTGATGGAAAAAACACTGTCAGCTACAGAGGAATTCTTGCTGAACCAAGGAACAACCAACAGCTCCCAAGCATCCATCACACCATACATCATGGAAGTGGGTGCCACAGTGCCCACAGGAGAAGAGCATCTAGGTAAGCTTACTGTGTTCAGCAGTGTAATACTTTATCAGTCATTGTGGCAGGCTGTACATACCAGGACATGGGAGTCAGGTCTATCTGCATTCAGGGGGTGGTTGGGTTTTATGCTCGGTTGTGCACACATAACTCAGAATGTTAGCAATATAGCCATTATCACAGTAGCTACTGTACATGTGGATATATGCATAAATTACCTTGTAGTGCTGCAACAGTTGGTGGTGCTGACAATAGCTCTCCATCACCTTTTCATTGGTCTGTCAGGTGTGGCCCACGTCTGTGGTCCTGTATCCAGTAAGTGTGATACTGTTGTTTTAAGGATCATATATACCCTACGAAAGTTAAGGGCTGCCAGTTTGCCCTATGTACAACTGTTGTGTTTAGCCAGAGTAGGATATTTGTATGTTCCATTCTGGAACAGTTAACTGCAATGCATAGACTGGGTAATCATGGGTGTGTAATTGTACAAACATTAACATGTTTGTACTTATAGTTATGAGTGACTACACAGCCTGCTATACATGAGGCCAGTACTTCAAGATGCCTGTTCCGGCACAACACGGAGATGGTACATACCTGAGGCAGAGATACTACTACTGGCATACCATTCTCAATATAGGTGTACTGGATTTTATGTTTAGTTCTATCACATACACTGTCATATTGCATACCTTACAAGTGTATTGCATTGGCAACATCAACTGGATGTAGCTGAAGTGCATATTATAACAGGCCTGACTTGTCTGTATATGTTGTTGTGAGTTTGTCTGTTGTGCATGGGAGCAGAGATGTGAAAATGTGGGACTTTAATGCAGTTGTGAATCCTCACCTGTAGGAGTCTATGTGGATTACCATACATAATAGTGCAGGGAGTAATGTACTGCTGTTGTCTTGCTTCTCACAGGTGATCAGGGGGGTTAGAGTCTGTCCCCCTCACAACCTGATGTCAGTGTCTCATCAGATGCTGATGATGATGGTGGCCATAATGAGGCACAGGCGGGGAGTCAGTGGCTGAATCTGTCCCAGAGGTTGACATCTCTCTTCTGCCCCCATTGTCACCACACTCAGTCAGTATGCCTACACATATCCAGTCCCCAGAGGCCACAGATATTGGACAGTCAGAGGGTGGTGGCATTGAACAGTGCAGTGTGGCAAGTATGGCATCAGTGAGTGCAGACTCCGACCATAGCCATAGAGCTGGCAAGATCCCACACAGGTGAATTGACAGGGGTGCTCATAGGAGGACTGCTGTCCATCCACCAGCTTTTGCAGTTGTCACATCACAGGTCACATGCCTCATGTTTCATTCTTTCATGGAGGCACAGGCATATTCTGAACGTAACACCAGATGGATGCTTGGAGTTATGGATGCAGCACAGTCTGACATCTGTGACTGCATCCACTACACTGGGGGCACCCTGGATTGGTTCACTGCTGTAGTGCATAGATAGTGGGCTGAGACAGTGTCTTTGATCCCACAATGTCTGTGCTGGAATATCTGGTTGGAATTGAACGTCAGACATGTGGATGAAGGTCACCAACACCATCAGCTGGGTGTCCACATGGCCATGCACAGACAAACTGCCATAGTGGGCATTACCTACTGTGCTCCAGAAGGAAGTGAGCTGTCCACACCACAATGTGGCAGGCCATGCGCATCTAGTCCAGGGCAGTCCTGTGGGGACACAGCTCCAGCATTTTGCAGTCACCATCATGTACTAGCACCACATGTCACCTTGGGCATGGTGGTGCCAGTGCTACTCCTGATGGAGCCAGTTCACATGCTCATGGCTGGAGAAGGTGAACTGTCTACTCTACCATGTACAGTCCACAGCTGTCCAACATAAACACATGTAGGAATAACACTGAGCTTGACTGCATGCACTCAAACATCACTGTCACATGCAGGTCACCAATAGACACACACAGCATATCTCCATGGCCCATCTAACCCACACCCCTTCCTGACTCACGTACATGCTGTCACCTGTTTGGCACAGCCTAGGCCTCTGGCACCTCCATACCAGGTGGTGACTATATTACTTTACATGCACTTGTGTAGTGCAATATTGTTTTGCCATGGCACTTGTGGGCCACTACAGGTATTGTATGTGTCATTACTATGCATTAAACTTTGTGTATCTTTGTTGCATGATGTTAGACTGGTGGTAGTGTTACTGAATGGCAGCTGTGTCATGGACCTATTTATGTGTCTGTTCCAGGTGTCTGAGGGGTTAAATAATGGACACATGGCAGCCATACAATGGCACAAGATGACATGGCAGCACAGCAGAAATATGATGTCAGCTAGGTAAGGCAGTATAATTGTATGGCTCCCTAGGTTCATATGTGTATAACAATGTATCAGGGACAATGGGGGCAGTCAGCGTAATCATGCATTCGTACTTTGTGACAAGGTCTGCTACCCTCCATAGATGTAATCTGGGTTTTCTAAATGTACAAATCTATAAGGTGGTGGACATCAGTTATGCTTATGTGGAGGAGGACAATTAAGAGGCCAGCAGCTAGTCACATGCCCATAAAATGTATAACCATTGCATGGAGATAGCCCATATGGGCACATCCGTAGTGCTGTAAGGGTATGTATTGACACACACACAAGTTGGATGATGTGAGATTAGAACCCCTACCTATCTACTATCATACACTACATCTCGCAGTACGTATCTTATGTGCCAAGGAGATTATCTGATGTTAGGCTATCAGCCTTTGCTCTTAAGGTAGATGACATAAGCAGGTCTTGTAGAGGAGGACAGTTTAGAGGACAGCAGCCAATCACAGGGACATAGCCCATGTGGGCATGTCTGTAGTGCTGTAAGCGGATATATTTACACACGCACACACACACACAGACACACACACACACACACACACACACACACACACACACACACACACACACACACACACACTCACACAGACACATTAGATGATGTTAGATTAGAACCCGTAGCTATCTACTGTTACACACTACAGCTCACAGTACTTAGCACACGTGTCCCAGGTTATGTCTGTTGTATATGTGGATGCAGGCACAGTACTTGTGGAGTATGCAAACTGGCCTTGTGTTAGACAGCATGTGTGGTCTGCAGAGTGATACTGCTTAGTACTGCTATTGTATCTAGTGTCCTAGGAGTGGGATACCTGGTAATATCTCTGCTATGTGTGAACAATTACCCAATATGGCCATATGTAGCTGTTTGCAGTTTGATAGACGGTATGTGGCCAGGGACAATACGGCTTGTCCAAGGCATGCGTTGCAACCATTGTACATTACACCACCTACTCACCTGTGTCTCTCTACAGGGTGACATTTCACAGGAATTGGGGTCCGCTGGTGAGTAGATTATGTACTGTTGCAGCCTTGGTCTGGTTCCATCGGACAGCTGCTGTGATGTGTAAATGTAGATAACCCCAGCATTCCGGAATATGTGTGGGTATTCATATATCCCCACACATATCTCTATAAATGTGTATAACAGGGATGTGTCATTAACTGTTGTGTGTATACGTTACATAAATGTGTTATGTTGATATATGTGGAGAGTCTATGTATCATTGTACCTTATATAGCTATAAATATATATATATATATATATATATATATATATATATATATGTGTGTGTGTGTGTGTGTGTGTGTGTGTGTGTGCGTGTCTGCCACATACTGATAGATACACTAATAAAACATGAAGGGGATAGGGAGAGACAGATATGTATATGCAGCTGTATGTATGTACAGACATATTTCCACATAGCAGGTCTTTGGGTGGAAGAGGCAACAGACTTGGGCTCAAGTTAGCTAAGTGTAAGAGCATGCACAGTGTGACTGTCAGTATTTACAAGGTGACTCCAGGCCAGAGCTACATGTACTCCAGTCCGGGATTATGCGTGCTGCAGGCCATTAGCTGCTGCACCTGTTACCACAATATAGGCACATTCTTGATATTGTTGAAGGCATTCACCAGCTGTCTACTAACCTTAATGTGTGACTCATACCTCTCAACTGTACAGAGCCTCACAGAATGTCTAGATTTTTGCCTCATATTTTTTGTCCATTTAGCATTGTGGTCTTCTGGCAAATTAGGGGCAAAGCATTGAAGATGGAAGTTAAGAAATAATGGCAGACATTTGAATTTCAGACTGCATATACATCAGGTGATTCATGCTAATGGAAAACCTGTCATTCTATCAACGTTCTATGTTTGTAAGAGCAATTTTTAAAACTTGTCCCTATTTGTGGGCCTTTGTCCCACTTTTATTCATGGCTTTGGCCAGATTTTTTGCTCTATGAAGTTCAGAGGTATAAACTATACAATAGAAGGAGGAAGCTACTACATGACAGAGCAAATCCCAAAAAGGGAAGGCATCTCTGATCAGTATTAGCAAAAAACTACGGGCACTCATAAAATCGTCTAAGGCCAGCTTTGAGAGAAAAATTGCACAGGACACTAAGGATAATCACAAGGCTTTCTTTAGTTATGTTAGGAACCTGGGTGGGAATTCCCAGATATGCTCAGAATTAGTCCAAAATGAGAAAAAAATACACCAAACCCACAGACATTGCCAACATCCTAGCTGACAGGTTCAGCGCAAACTCCCCTCCCCACCAAAAGGGCTAATATCTATCCCAGCAGAGTGCTGCCCCCCTGACATCTCAGATGCTCAGGTAAGAGCTGCCCTCTCCAAAGCAAGAAACACAGCATCAATGGGACCAGACGGTGTCCCGGGCTGCGTCCTACATGAACTCCAAGAAGAGCTAAACCCAAACCTAAAACTACTGTTCAATCTCAGCCTTACTACAGGATATGTACCCAAAGAGTGGCGTACAGCAACAGTGGTCCCTCTACACAAAGGTGGTGCCTCAACAGATCCTGGAAACTATCGCTCCATAAGTCTCACTAGCTTGGTCTGCAAAGCTATGGAAAGGATCATCATGGACCTTATAAATAAAGATATTGGGGACCTACAGACACTGGATCCTACCCTGTTCGGCTTTGTTAAGGGCAGATCCTGCCTCTTAAACATGGTCGATTTCTTTGAAACAGTCACCAAGGCCATTGACAAGGGGAAGGTGGTCCACACAGCCTACCTGGACCTCGCAAAAGCCTTCGATACAATACCCCACTCGGGCATTATAGATAAGCTCACCAGTTTAAATATAAACCCCTATGTCACTAGATGGGTTGCAAACTGGCTCAAGGACAGAACCCACATGGTTAGAATAGCTGGAGCCATGTCAGACTCCAAATCAGTTACAAGTGGCATCCCACAAGGCTCAGTCCTGGGATCTCTCTTGTTCGGTATATATTTCTCGGAGGTACAGGCCAACATGGAAGGACTGTGGCTGACCAAGTTCGCAGATGGCTGCAAACTGGGCGCCATAATAGACTCTCCAGCCTACACAAGCATCCTCCAAAAGGGCCTCATAGAAACAGACAACTGGTGCCAGAGCCATGGCCTCAAGCTAAACGCCAAAAAGTGTATAGTCATCCCCTTTGGCAAAAACAAAGTGCCCACAAATTACTACATAGGTGGTAATCCATTAAGTACAGAAGAAGTAATTAGGGACCTGGGGACCCAAGTTGATAGCAATCTCTCATTTGACAACCACGTGGCCAAAGTGGTTAGAAAAACATTTTATATAGCCCACCTAATCATGAAGGGATTCACATCTAGATCAGGGGAGGTCATCGTGCCTCTTTACTCATCCCTCATCAGGCCCATAATTGAGTACAATGCCCCTTTTGGGATGTACCTTACCAGACACCTGCAGCAACTGGAAAGACCCCAAAAGTACCTCACCAAGAGGATCAAGGGGCTCAAACAGATGCCGTTTGCTGCCTGGTTAAAGAAACTCCAGCTCTACTCAGTGGCATACCGCCTGCTCAGAGCCGATCTGTGCCTGATGTATAAAGCCATGTCCAACCCAGAATTAATGGACATGCTGCACCTCAGAAAATCCAAATCCCATCGAGCTACGCGCTCGAGGGACTTGAACCTCAGCACTGAAATAAATAGGACATGCTGGAGGGACAGATTCATAACCCAGAGGCTCCCTTCACTCTGGAATAAAATCCCAGTCCAGGTTAGGCAGAGTCCCTCATTGACTCTCTTCAAGAGGAATCTTGATGAGTGGATGGGAGATCGTAGGTTTACCCCGGGTATCACTTCTGTGTCACTGTTAGACAGAGGCACAGTATACTAACCTTGAAAAAGGGCATAGCAAAATTAATTTAAAATGGGTGGCGAAAGCCATACACACTCTGGCTAGGCTTATAAATGCCCTAGGGCAGATAGCCTAGTATGAACCTATGAACCTATGAACCTATGTGACTGGGGTACATGATGTAACACCACACACAGGGTGACAGTCTGCATACCTCTGCTTGTACATGCTTTTGCAGAATGCCAGCATTTCACCCAATACGTCTGCTCTGTTCCTTATACATTTGTGGTTTTCCGGTAATATACTGTAAAATGCAGTTACTGAATTATTGTAACTACTGAGGCATTTTAAGTTATGGCCTTTACATCCTGCAGCTAATCTGACCTGTTGCAATCTGCTGTTTATACTAGCCACCTTCTAGATTACACAGAGCATGTATAATGGCTTTCTGTAGGTTTGGCCCTATGTCCCCCCATTTACTCTGGCTTTGCCCAGCTTTCTTGCATTAACAGATTGAGGGGTTATGACAGTCTGTGGGAATACCACCATACGACTACCTCAAATCCAAAAGATGTGGCTACTTCCAGATTAAAACCATCAACACCATTACCCATGCTAATTTCCCTAGCCTACTGAGCCACACAGGCTTGTAGATAGGGATGTGTCATTTATCACACAATCAACAGCATACAGACACACATTGTCACCCCTACGTTACATGACATATACAACGTGTGGCCAGGTTCTATGTCACAGCCCTGGAATTGGGTGGTCTGTTGATATATCATTGCAGATATACTGCTACAGCAGTTGTATGGCTACAATGATGAGTTGGGGGTGGTGGATGACAGCCCATGCTCTGTTGGCATACACAGTTGTGTGACTGTTGTGATACCTTACTGTTAGCCACCCCCCCCCCCTTGAATATTGCAGTGGACTTTTCAGCATATGGCCTAGTGCATATTATGGAGCACATACTATTGAACAGCATATCTGTTGCCCCAAGTGGCTGTTAGATCTTCCCAAGTAGCCCAGTAGCCCACTATGGTCTCCTGCATATATGCGGCAGGATCATATGTATGCTACCATATTATAGTACCCCTTACAAGTGGAGAATAGGTGTGTGACTTACCTTGCAACTGCAGCCGTTGTCAGAGTTGTAGTTTGGGGATGATTCAGTCTAATGCACACAATGCACAGCCAATACATGGTTAGGTACAGGTTGTGTGGGCTGGCTGGCATCATTTTTACTAATATGTATGTGAGTCAGAGTAAGATGTTAGTCCCTAGGGCTCTAGGTTGTCAGTTCATGTGCTATGCGTTGTCTCTTGGCCAAGGCCAGGGTATACTGGGCACCCCTACATCTGCCTACAGGGACATCCTCAGGGGTTTCCTCCTCAAAGTCTCCCTGTGGGTGTGGCAGTGGTGCCCTAGGCACTGGTGAGGGGCTGTGTATCCCTTCCCTTCCCTAATCCTGCTGCAGCTGTTTCCACAGGATCATATTATGTAGCATGGCACATACTATGAACATGTGTGCACATGTGGCTGGAGAGTACTGCAGGGCTGCACCAGATATATCAAGGTACCGGAACCATGACTTCAGCAGTCCAAACACATGCTATATGATGTTCCTAGTTTGTGTGTGTGTCTCATTATGGTGTTTTTCAGTGCGTGTGTGTGCATTTCTGATGGGTGTCATCATCCACGGTTCCAGTGCATAGCCAGCATCCTCCAGTAAATGGCTGCGTGGGATGTCCACCTAGTAAACTTCTGGTACAGCTGTGATGCATGCCAGATATGGGAGTCGTGATAACTGCCAGGGCTGCCAGCACACACATTCATAATAATGCCCTGGCATTGCACATGACCTGACAGTTGATGGAGTGGTACCCCTTGCGGTTGATGTAGATTTTACCCTCATCACCAGGTGGTGCCTTGATGTGTACTTGAGTGCAGTCTATGGCACCCAGTACCTCAGGGTAGTGTGCTACATGATACAAGTGCTGCATATTGCTGGCCCTCTTTTCAGTAGTGAGGGGAAAATAAATGTACTCACTGGCATGTGGTAACATGTCATCCAGGAACTGGATACAAATGCCTTTGTGACCCCTAGTATGTCTCCAGTTGGCCTTTGGAATGTACCCATAGCTAGTAATCTAAGGGCTACACATAACTTTGTTTTCCCTGGGATGGGTTCCCCTCTGTTGGCTCTGGAAAAGAGTTGAGGTCATCAGAGCTCAGTGTGATCATGTAGTATGCCCTGTCCACCCTGTAGCACTCTACAATCTTCAGCTCATGTAGCTCCTGGAATGTTACCCTGGGCCCGGACACTCTTCTTCTCAGTCTAGGCCTGTGGTCAGCAGCAGCATTGACCTCAAAATCTAGCACATACATATGTAGCAGACTTGCAGCAGCCCTTAGCATTTCTTCAGTTAAAAGACTCAAGTCTGTACTCAACTGTTGCAGAGTTTGGGGGTGACATATTGTAGGATTTCTGCAACCTTTATAATGCACTGCCATAGGTGCAGCCTTTGTGACTGGCAACCTATGATGCATTCCACCTGGCAAGTACATCATTAAGGACTGTTAATAACCATAGTTCAAGTGGAACAGGGGTCATCAGTAATTGAGATATCATTGCCTTTCTCAGCCAGTTTATTTATTTTTTAGACTTCCTCACTCAGCACAGTGGTTGGCCGAAACAGTAAGCAGTGCTCAGCAGTCATTGTACATGACCCCATGAGAGCCCATGATCAGCATGGCGGTGCTCTATGTAATCACACTCAAACTCACTGAAACATGCACCCTGAAGGTGAACAAAGCTTATCAGACACAGTACACACTCCCCTGCTCAGCAGAGTGGTGCGGCATGCAAACAGGCACCACTGTGCTCCAATGAACTTAAAGGAATGCCAACATACCCCCTTTTGATGTCAGCTACCTGTTATGTGGACACCAACATGGTTCTCTGCCTACATGGAAGGGATCTACAGACACGGATATCCATTTGTGTTAT
The DNA here is from genome assembly GCF_019279795.1 of Protopterus annectens. Classification (NCBI taxonomy): domain Eukaryota; kingdom Metazoa; phylum Chordata; order Ceratodontiformes; family Protopteridae; genus Protopterus; species Protopterus annectens. The sequence goes on from NC_056741.1 coordinate 690,718,194, forward strand.
TCAGTAACCCCAGCTCATTTACACAGAGATCCGTGCACACAACCTGGGAACTACATGGTTCCAAGCCCTACCTCATCAGCAGTCACAACAGCCTACCATTGTACATACTCCATGCAGGGTCCTATAATGCATTAATGTCACATATGATTAATTTTTGTTTTTATAATTTTTTTTTTTCTTAGCATGTAGAGCACTGCATTGCACTGTGCAAATGCGCTGTGCAAACATAACCTGATTATTAAAAAAAGGAAATTATTTTAAATTATTTCCATTAGGTTTTGGCCACACAGTGGATAGTTTTGCACATATCTGTGTCTGCTATGCTATTTCTGTCCTTCTTACTGCACTTTTACAGCCCCTGTTCTCTGTTTAACATCCTATACATGGAATTTTTCCATGTACATTTCAGATACCAACACAGGGTCTGCAGGACTGCCTGTCTGCTTGCTGGATTGCTCTACCACCCTCATTTGCATGCAGTTCACCTGCTTATGAGATGATTTGCAAGCCATGGACACTTCCATGTTGGCGTGCTTGTGCATGCCCCTCAGCTCTATTTACTAGTTCACAAACCTGCTTACTTTCATGTAAGCAGTGTGCCACTATGCCTACATGGAAAATAAGTCCATGTAGGCTTTATTAAATTCCCCCTACTGTCTGCCCCTCTCCATTCGAGACAAGGGGGGCCAGACCAGGGATGAATTTACTATTTTCCATCCAATGGTGAAGGTTACTTTTGAATAGGTTCAGAGATGAACTCTTTTTCTCATGGATGAGGAGCTTATTCCATAGCACAGGGATCCTGAGGCACATTTTGGTCTCACGAACATGTTCTGTTTATGTTGCAGGCAAAGTTTAAATCTTTGATCTACTGTTTCTAGTGCTGTTTGTTTTCCATATTTGAAAAGATCCATCAGGGCTGGATCTGAGGATACCTTATATGCAAAGCATAAGTCACCTTTCAGTAACTTGTAGGAGACTCTGTGTTGAGATAAGACCTTAAAACAATCTTTGTTGGACCTTGTGTTAATACCCTCAATTTTCCTGTTGAGGAACCTCTGTGGGTGTTCCTAGTGTTGCAAATGCCTAGTCAGGTACATGTCAAAGGGGGAATTCTACTCAATGATGGGTTTGATAAGGGCCAAGTAAAGTGGTCTTTTAAATTCCTTGTACCTGGATGCCATACCCTTACTTATAGGTTGGCCAACATAGAATGACTTTCCTACTATCTTGGCTATTTGTTGGTCAAAGACCAAATTAATGTCTACATATCTTCCCAGATTTCTAACCACCGTTTCAACTCCTTGGGATGTTTTATCGATGGAATAATTGGCTTGTGCGGATGTTTTCTCAAAGAGCTCTATAAAGCACTTCTTAGCTGTGTTTTAAACCATAGCTTTGGCACTAGTCATTTGTCTGTGTTAGGCTCTCTTGCAGGATGATAGTGTTATGGAGGAATCTATGATAACTCCCAGTTTACAGTCAACAGTGAACTTAGTGAGCCAGAAACCCTTGATATGAGCTTTGACTTCCAAGAAGTTGATGCCAAACAGGAGTGGGCCCAGCACAGATCCCTCAGGTGCACCACTGAATACTGATCTCTTGATGCAGATGGTTTCATCCATCCTGACCTCTTGGGTCCTATCTGTGAGACAGCTGGCAATCCAGTGAGTTATATCAGGATTTATACCTAGTTTGGTAAATTTGTCAACAATACCAGAGTTGACGATTGTACTGAACACCTTATCCAAGTCAAAATAGGTGGTATGCACTGTCTTCCCCTCATCCATTGCCATGATGATGCTCTTGAAGACATCTACCAGGTTAAGTAGGCAAGACCTTTCCTTGACAAAGCCAAACTGTGATGGGTCCAGCCTTTTTTGCTTGCCAATGTCCCTACTGATCATTTCCATGATAATTCATTCCATTGATTTGCATATTAGACTTGACAGACTGATAGCTCTGTAGTTTCCTGTGTCATTTGATGGACTGCCGTTGTGAAGAGGGTTGACCATTGCAGTCCTGTGTTCACTTAGTATTTAACCTGTTTTGAGGCTGTAGTTGAAAAGTGACTCAAGTGGTCATGAAACATCATGTTTTAAGCTATTTAGGAAGCAACCCAGAACACTGTTGGGGCCCACTGAGGGAGTGTTTTTGACTTTGGCAAGCACCACTAAGACCCATTCCCTTCTTATAGCTGGGAGAGTATGTTAGAAGGAATTTCACAGGGGTTAGCAGGAGGGAGTTGAGGGGTGACGTTGGAGCTGAATTTGTCAGCCAACAGATTCATAATGTTACCCTGCTCAGTGAATGTGATGCCATTTACCACTGATTTGTCACACTGCTTTGTGATACCTTTAGGATTTCAGGCTGAAGAAGGCCTTGTGGTTGTCCTTAGCCTGAGAAGCTATCCTGAGACTGTTGCTGGCCTTATTGGGCGTAATTAATAGTCTTAGTTTTTGGTGTAGTCTCATCATTGAGCTCTTGTCTTTATGACAGTGGCTCTTTCTGATTTTGGTCTTGATTTTTTCCCTCTTGTTATATATCCTGTTAAGATTGAGATTCCACCAGTATGGTTTACTTTTGGTGTTTCTTATGAGCTTAATTCCGGTAGGTACAGCAGCTTCTATGCAGGCATTCACATGTTTGTACAGGGTTTCCATAAACAATTTTGTATAGGTTGCTGTGATCTTGGGGTTCAGGGAGCACTGAATTTTGACAAGCTGTCACTCAGTAAGATGTAGGTCCTAGTTACAGGTTTAGTTTGGTTTTCTAAGTTGATTTTTATTTCAAAGAAGACAGTCTTATTACCCAACCTCATCAATTAAGCTATGGCATGGGGGAGGGATACAGCACCCCCCATGTTGGTAAGTACTAGGTCTGGAATGTTTCGACTTCTGGTTGGAGTGCTCCCTATCTCTCCAGGGTATTTGTGTTACTATAGTCCAGTAAACAGTGAGCCTGTGAGTTTGAGGCAGTGTATGTTTCCCAGTCTATACATTAGATAGTGCTAGGATATGGTATTAGTGCTGTTCAGTGCACAAACTAGCTGTTCTAAGCTTAAATCCTTGTAATTCTTCACTGCATTATAGGTTACAGTCATAATATAGTTTTATACATAAATGCTATTGTCTAAGCTTTGGCTTCCATATAGAACAATGCTACTCATCACTGGACCTAATTTACAGCAAACAAAAAAAAAAGCTGAAAAAAAACCCTCCTGTGCCCATGGCCAATAAACAATTATATTCTGAATTCACCTGGAGTACTTCCCAACTTAGAGAGACGAGGCAAACACTTTCAGCCACAAGACGGATAATCCTGGACTTCCTAATGTAAAAGCACAGCAAAAAGGACTCTGAAGTGCGATTCAACAACAAAGAACTATACAGTTTTCTTATGTGTTTCCCAACTGAGATAGATCAGGCCACCACCCACTAAACAGACTATACTGGTCCTCTTAATGTAAAAACACAAAAACGTTTGCTCGAGAGTGTAATGCTACCACAAAATAACTTAAACAAACTACCTCGACAAGGCAGTTTTAAGTATTAGGGACCTTTAAAATGATTTACTGTGCAAAATCAAGACATAAGCAGTGATAAAGCAGTAGCATACTAATACAGTTAACTGAAGTGCAGTATAAGAAAATGAATGTTTTATCTGCTGAGGATGGAGCAGGATTAATTTATGCACCTCTCGGATTGTGGCAAGCAGGCTAAGCAGACTGTAGCTTTGGCAAAATGAGCAGGGGACAATATGTAGTTAAGGACGTTTAATCAAGAGCAATACTGTTTTGTTAGGTGGGCAATCAGTATTATAGATCTGTGGAAAACAATGGTTGGAAGAGTACTTAAATATCTCACACAACAGACAATAGTAATGATGGGGGGAACTTTGGAAATCAAATTACTATAAGGGGCAGTGGCCAGAGACAAAGCCTTTTAAAACCACAACAGGAAAAGGGTAGGAAAGTTGGGGGAAATATCAAGCTGCAAGAAGCTACATGTCAATGATCTGAGGTAGGTTAGAATTTTGGAAACGTTATCTTAATATCTGAGTGGGAAGAGACTGACATAAAGAACAGGAGAACAGAAAGGCACTTGAATGCAACAATAAGCTGATAAATAATAAGCAGAATATGATTTTGGCAGCAAAACTGGAGTATAAACAGCTGTAAAAACAATGTAAGTATTGGAGCACCAATTCTGGAGCAGTTACAATGCTCTCACTACTGTAATTTTACCTCCATCTAAGTGTTCACTGATAGATTGCAATACTATATACTATATTTGAGGGAATGAACCTTGGACGGGTTTAACTAAACAGAGAGTTATAATGTTATTAGCAGTATCACTGTTGGGCTCATGCAACATATTACTTCACTAAATAGACTTGCTTACATACATATCTTAATTTTGGGGGTCATGAAAAGCAACTGCTGTCATTAGTCTCTTTTATTTGCTATTTTTGGAAGAGATTGCAGGTTTATTAAGGCAGAGGTGAGAAGATGTATGTTTGTTTGCTTGTTTGCATGTTTGTTTGCTTACTCATTTTTGCAGTACCTAGGCATTCTCCTCTCCTTAGGCCATGATATGCAGTTTGTGCATTGGTGATCGTCATGCATATTGTGTGCAGAAAACTGTAATCACATGATTGGAATGAGTGTTTTCACAAAAAGTTGTTCATTAAAATTTTAAGTACTACAACTGGAATCCTTGGGAGTTGGAGAATGGATGTGGAAAACGAGGGTATATATGAAAAGAACACAGTTGTGCTAGCACTCAATATTCTGCTTACTTTACGATTTGATGATCTCAAAGTAAGTATATGTAAATTAAAGGGGTACAGATAATGCAGTACCCAACAATGTGGGGTGAATGTGAATTTGCTTCTTTTGAAGAAATGCCTTAATGGCTTAAACAGTGAGTTTTAAGATTTGCTGCACTTATTTTACTTTAATTATTTACTTTTCATTGTTACAGGTCTCATGCCTTCTGACAGAGATGACAAAATTAATGTTGTATGTGGAGAACAAGCCCCTTGCAGCCCCCTGTAAGGGTTGTGTGCAAACATATTCTGCTGCTTCTTAATATGATCTTCTGTGATGTCATCATTTCTCACATAAAAAAAATACTTGGTTTCTTTACAGAAATAAAGCGTTGTACTCTTTCTGCTTCCTAATTCAGAAAAAAAATCACCATTCATGAAAATGTTCAATTCAAATACATATGTTTTCATAGAAACCATAGTTCATCACCACAAACATGCTTCATTGTGCCATCTCGCTCCTCATAACGTGTTGGCCATCTTGGACATAATCACAGCTGGGGAGTTCACCCTCTGGTCTTCACTAAGGGGTGCTTCACAAGCATTGTCATGTTCACACAGCTTTGACTGATGACCCCAAACAGGCACTTAGTTCCATTCCCTTAGTCTAGGGTCTCTTGCCTTCAACTTGCCAGCTGACCTCAGATCACCTTTGCCACTTGGTCTAGATGTTCTTTGGTAAGATGTTCCTACTGTGCACTAACATCCTGATCTCAGCCTAGTGATCTATATTACAGATATAGTTAGAATGTTCCCTGTGTTGCCTGTTATGTATTTTCATTAGGAGGAGCCTTACTGGATATATAAATACCATAAAGATGTCTCATTTATCATAAGATACAGAAAAAAAGAATACGTAAATTTCTTCTGACTGCAAAGAAGGCACTGCTTTTGGTAAACAGTCTCAGTTCATTCCACAAAGTTGTTATAGTAATCTTTCATTATACTATGATTCAACATAATACAAAAATACATATGTGGTAACATTACTAAGCAAATATTCTTTAGTCAATGTCTATCACTGTTACAAACAGCAACAGCATCTATCTTTTTTTTGTGAAAAGGAGTCCAGTCCAAGTATTTGTCTTTTTTTTTCATGCTTGACTATTTTTATCCACGGAACAACATCTGGCAAGTACAAATAGAACAGCATCTGGCAAGTACAAATTGTTTTTGAGTTGGTCTGTGATTTTTAAAAGGCATATTTATTCAATACTGCTTATGTTTAGATTTATTACTCTAAATCTTATTTTATGGTAAGTTTTAATAAGAAAGCATTTGGTCTGAATAATGCTTCAAACTTGCAATATGCTCTCTCTTCTTAAACATGTCATTGCAATGAATTGCTATACTTCCGTAACATTTATGTAATGCGCTTATCACTAAGTATATAAAAGGAAGATGGAATTTTGCTCTATGCAAGTGTTATGTGTCCTGTGATAGCATAGCTTTTTTCAATCCACAGCCTTACTTGCAGAATCTCCGGCACATGCCATTGTTGGTATTCCAGTGCACTTTCTGTCTGGTATGCAAGATTTCTGAGGGGTTTGCATAAGATATGTTTTTTTTTTGTTTGTTTTGTTTAGATATAATCCATATCAGATCTCATTTTAGATATATAAGATGTTATACATGGGATTAAACCAGTGGAATGTTCCATCTGTAATTTACATTGATAGCTTGTGCAGATCCTGGAAGATGCTCCCTGGCTGTCAGCACAAAGATGATGTCATGTGTTAGGTTTGCAGATTCAGTGGTAATGTATCTTTGATGATGCTGCATATGTTGATGTCCTGGTCCCTGGTGTTAGGCAGGCCTACCTGTCACTACCTTATGATGCAGTGCTTTAGAGCTTTCTCATTAGGCATGGATGATACCACCTCTTATTGCGCAGTGCTCATTGCTTTTTGAATGTTTGCTCAGGTGGAGTTTTCAAGTCGATGTTCAACAACAGAAAACCTTCCTCTGCTCTGGGTCATGGATGTAATGATGACTTACACTGTCAATTAATGATTCCCTTGTCTCCCTCCAAGTTGTGCTATAGTATGACCAGGCAAGCAGTTGCCTTCTTCTGAATGCAATTAAAGTAATTCCAGTTATACTTTAGCTGCATCTAGAAGAAGACAACTGCTTGCCTGGTCTTACTGATCTCTATATATTTGCCATGTCAACCCATTTGAGGATTTGGTTCCAGCATTGTCAGCTGTGTTAGTTGCCTTTCATTTTTTGGTTGGAATCCATATCCATGCCTGTCATGGTGTGCAGATGTATGCAGTATTCTTTTAAAATTTTGTATCCACTTCCGTAATATTTGATTGTGCAGTGTAGTATTTGGTAATGCAATGTCATCGTAGGTTCATATGAGGCTATCTGCCCTTGTGGGCCATTATAAGCCTAGCCAATTTCTCCTAAAGGAGAGAATCAAAACCTGTACCTTGTGTCTGTTAGGTAAACAGCTTAACCATTGTGCCAACCCCCGGTATGTGTCCAAATGTACACCATGTCAGGTTTGAACATAGGGATATGCAGTGCTCAAATTGTTAGGTTTTCACAACTGTATAACTCTCTACTACTCACTATTCATAGTAATGGGGCTGTTACTGCACTATAGATTGGTGCACCCATTCATCTGTGAATGTTGTGTTGAATATAGTAGAGGGCATATTTTTCATAGGTCTGTAACTTGTTAGCCCTATATCTTGATTCATGATTTGCTCTGAAGTTGCTTGCAAACTTGGAGTTGGCATCTAATATCAATAATAAAACCCGAAAGCATTCGGAGATGGTTATACAAAGCAAGTAATATATAATACTTTGTGGACTAATATGCGGTTTAACTTACTGTAATATCTACCATTTCAGTTCAATGACTTTCTGTAATACGTGCATATATTATTTCAGTTCAGGCAACCTGAAACTAATTGCAGGGTATGCTTTTTGCAAGTGGAACAGCTGACTGGAATTTTTTTTCTTTTTTAACATCGGTATATTTACCTTAAAGCTGTCAGTTATCTCAAAGTACAAAAAAAAGCTTTGCATGAAACACTAGGGGAAAAAAATTAAACTGTAACTGATATGCTTTCCGTGTAGACAAGCTGGCATACTTAGTTTGACCTGGCACTAAGCCACTTACAGATAATATCTGATTTTAACTGAAGCAGAACAGTCAATGACACTAAAAAAACAAACAGCACCTGTGTCATTCCTGCCAAAAACGCTTGTCTGACCAGCTAATATACAAGCTTACCTGACGCAAGGCATGTTCAGGCAGAAAGCATGCAGTTAACATTTCACATTGTTCAAAACATGCATCTTGTGTAATTAATAAAAGCTGTGAGATAGATGCCAGTATGTTTTTGTCAGGCTTTGCAATAGCAATGCTTAGAGAACAGAGCTGCAATTGTTGAATGATAATAGAACTGTCTGCTTCAAGATATAGAACTCTGTAAAACTAATCAGTGGAGAAATGTATCAGAAAAGACATAACGTAAGTTAGTTCCATTCGATTCCCACTCAGCTTAATTTTTGATGTTTCTGGCATTCTTTATGTCAGGTATGTTCAGTGGAAGCAACTGTAATCATAGCTATGAGCTATTTAGCAATGCATTATGACATTGTATAGTTCAATTGATTGAGTTCCCGTTCAGTTAATGAAACTCTACAGGTCACCTGCAATAGATGTGCTCTCTCACTCTCTCGTTTTTTTTTTAATTCTCCTCCGTTCTCTTACAGGCCAGGTGAGGTGATATTTTAATCATGGGTTGTGAGGTTCATTCAGGACTCTCTGATCATTAGGTTAACTAGTTAATCTTTGTTAAACAAATAAGCATACTACACAGAAGTGCATATTTTCAGGTATGACCTAAGAGATTTAGGAAATTACAGAAAGTGCTAACAGTGAAAATAAAGCATTAAGACAATGAGGGAGGTAGAAAAAAACACAAGATTAAGTCAGAAAAACCCTCAGGGAGATATAGAATCCACTGAGTTATTCAGGAATATTTGTTTAATCTCTGAGTACAGTCACATAGATTACTGATTCAAGATATCATAACATAACCAGAAGAGAAAGTTTAACATTAACAGCTTGTAGACAAATTCAAGGTCTGTTAGTCTGTTCTCCATCAGAATAATTTATTTGCTTTCAGACTAACAATTTGGTTGGTTTGCCTGTGAGATTTTCTTATAGAAATAATTAAACTCTGTTGGCCCACTGCTTTAAATGGATCTGCTGTCTTATTTTTCTTTATTTAACATTTGTTTACTTGAGTAGTCCTACTGGGCTATTAGCCAATTTTCAGCGGAAGGCCCGGAGAGAAAAGCTCCACAGATATAAAATAGTACAACACAGTACACGATAAAATACATAAACCTTTAGTATTAAGTACAAGAAGAAAAAAAGGACAGAAACTTCAATACTGTATATACAATATCAGTTCTAGTATTTTTCAAGTTACATACAAATTTGTTGGTTTGGACACATATAATAGAACATCAAGTAACATTTGTTTAGTAATTCAAGAATTGAACCTGACACTTGATGTTCAGTATGTTAACTTTTGCAGGTAAAACATTACAGGGTATTTGGAGTTAGCTATGAGCAGAGGAAAAAAAGTTGATGGATGATGGCTTACTAAATGATCTTTGCCATGTTTTCTTGACTTCCTCACAGGATCATCTTCCCCTACATACTTTGCTTTCTCTTGTATGACTTTGTGTTTTCATTTATTTCCCCACCAGCTTGTTTTTTTCACCAAGACACTGGGCACTTTTTCTATACTTCGTTGATAGTTCAGATACAGAATTTCATTCCTGTCCTTTTTTTCTTCCTTCATTGCTGCCATCCTACATAGCTATTCCAGCATCCATGTTTCCTACTACACTTCAAGGACCACCAGCAGCAATGTGCATAAAGTAAGGGTACAACTTTGTACAGCTGCAATGGAGAGTCACAAATAAAAAGAGCATGACCTGGGAAGTACAACTGAATCTTCAAGCAAAGATACTCAGATGATTTCAATGCTAGGATGTTTGATACTATCCTATATTATTGGAAGCTTTCTGATGATAGTTAATATCTAGACTATGTGTTGAGATGAGTTTACAATGGCATACCCTGATGTCTGCCCTTTGGGTATAGCTCTAAGAACTTAATGTCCCTCTCTGTCATTCAGTGGTTATTACTTGAAAAGGCTGTCTCAGCTGTGTTTCATAAAGCAGCATATCTTACTGGGCTGAGCAGAAGAAAACTACAACTCTAACACCTGTAATATTAAGTTATTTGTTCTGCTTGGCAGAAGCAAGATTCCAGATGTACAGCGTCATACATCAGCGTGATCTGCACATCATCTGTTGCTAGGTAGCAATGCATAAGCTTTAGTTTAGCACTGTGAAGGCAGAGCCCTATTCGGTTTCACAACTTTGACATCTTCAAGTCTTCCTTAAATATAACTAATGAATGAAACCATTTATTTTCTGGATACTTGGATTTATTCCTCCCAACATTAAGCTTCAGGTCAGAAAAGTAAGGAAGAAGAACGTCAGGTGGGGCAGTGTACAACATGAAGAAAAGCTTCACTGTGTACACTTAGGTACCCATGGTCCATAATACATTTGAGTAAGCATTGCGCAGCTATGTGCAAGACCAGATTTCCAAACAGAAGTAAAACAGCATTAAGGGATTTATATGGGAAGTAAGCACTGTTAGATATACTGCTAGCTGCAGTAGTGCAGTAACTGATACCCCTTCATCTTTAAATATGCTGTTCTTCCCTGTGCTGACCACCACATGCAAACATAACTGAAAGGAAGTTTCATGCTTCAGCTGGAATTTTAATGTAAGCTCTTCATAATAGCATCTGGTATATTATTTCCTTAAATATAGAACTGTATGACAGTGACTACTACCACTGTCACACACAACTCCATAAACAAGAAATGTCTTACCTGTACAATTACTTTTTTAATTCCACTCACCTGCCAGTAACAACTGTATGCCTTCTAAGAACCACCCTTTTAACAGCATCCTTGTCCTGGCCATCATGCTTTACCTCTCTTACTAATGTTATCTGTGAGAACAGGGGCAGAACAGGATGGGTTTGAAAAAAAAGATGTCTAGCCTGTTGTATATTGGAAGGGATAAAGCAACATAATATGCTAATAAACTTATAGGAAAGAGGCATATATATCCACTGATTCTTTGAGATCATTGTAGAACAGTGCATGTCTTGTAACTTTAAGAAGCATTTCAAAGTGAGGGCACGTGCATATAGAGAGCATGTGCAGGCAGCAGTGCCATTTTGAGAGAACAGCCAGGGAGTTAACATGTATGAGTGCAGTAGTAAATCAGTTTATAAGTTTATTTAAGTTTAAGTTACTAAGCCTCTATCCTGATGTGTTTGTATATAATAAAGCTGCTTGAACTGAACCCACAACTGTTCATCGGTTTTACCCTGACTGGATGAGCATCATGGTGTCAGACGTGGGACCAAAAGTGAAACGTCTTCAAGCCATGAAGTGCAGAGTTAACGGTCGAGTTATATTGATCAAGTTGGGTGATACAGAGCTCAAACGATCAAGAAAGGTCAGATTCTAATTTCAGGTAATAAAAAACTTGTATAAATGATTTATTTTATAAAGGAAATTATATGAAGCATTTGCATAGCACAAAACATTATTAATCAAACAAAAAGCACAAAACACATTATTAATTAAGCAAAATGTTTGAAACCACGATATTTGATAAAGTTTTTTGAAATACTTATGAATACATTCAGGACTACTTCTGATTTGCATAATGAGTGTGTTTAAGGTAAAACGAGCATGTTAAAAGTAAAATGAGCACAAGAAAAGTAGAATGATCGTGATATGAGTCAAATGGGCATAACAAGTACATTAAAAGGAAAAGTAAGCATGGAAAGGCAAAGCTGCTGCATTTTTTGTAGTAAACCACTATATTTTTTGATATGTGCTACTATTTTGCATTGACTAAAGCTATTCAGAGTATAACCAGAGTTGTTAAAAGTATCTCAAAGTGTGCAAAGTGTTTGCAGTGTGTGCTTTATTACAGTACAATTATTTCAAAGGGTTTACTGTGTACAAAGTACAGTTATTTTGTAGAGTGCAGTCAGAATACAGTCATTTCGAAAAGTTTATTGCGCTGTGTACAATTTATTCGCAAAGTGCAGTAATTGCAAAGTGTTTCTTAGACTAATAAGGGGTGGTTTCATAAAGTAAAGTGATTTCAAAGTGTTCTGGTGGTACATAAACTTATTTTACAAAGTCCAGTTATTCTGAAGAGTCTATTGTGCTGTTGAGCATCATTACTAGTTCTGGCATAAACTTTTGGAGTATATGTGTGTGTGTGTGTGTGTGCTCATACATTATTCTAGGGGTGTTTATTACTGTGTGTTAGCATGGCAAAGGCATTTCACAGATGCAGTCCACTTGTGTTTGATCATAATATTGCAGTGAATTGGAGAGTATTTGAGCAGGAATATGATATTTTCATGCAAGCAACTTTTTCCTGGCAAAGATGCAGATATGAGGGCATTTATTCTGCTTAATCTAGTGGGCCCCCAGATTCACTATTCTTTCCATGCATGACTAAGTTAGTCATGCATGGAATCAGCCATTTAAAAGCCTGACAGCAGCGCACCATGCATATTAATGAAGGCACTCTGCCTGAGCCCCTAATCCTACACGGAGCGTGGACGAGTGCAGGGGGCGTGTCTGAGAGCAGAGTTCTCAGAATAAACACACCCCTGCAACGTAGAACAGCAGAAAGTGGAAATAAATGAGCAAGGCCGCTCATAGGTGTTCGCATATCCACACCAACAGTCCCCAATGTGTACAACAGCAACAGTACAAATAAATAAACTGAAGAAAACCCTTTATTATTTTTTTTAAATCCGAGTATGGCTAACCGTAGGTGAGCAGGTGTGCCCATCGCTTAGCTATGGTTAAAGCAGCTTAAAATGCTGAAGAGGATAACAAGGAAGATATATGCAAATGAAGCAGCACAGCAATAGTGTAGTGGGAAGAGCATCTGCCTAACGAGCAGGCGAGTCCTTCTGCAGCACATCCCATTTTCCATGTGAAATCTGTATATGAACATTTTTTGCTGTATAACCTACTAAATAACATTTAAATGTGAACTGGAGTACTGCATTAAATGCACATGTGAAATGTCAGTGTCATAATGAATAAGGCACTAGTAAGCAGGTTTAAGCACAGATAAGCAGTACTAAGCACATATAAGCACCAGTAAGTGTGCTTACATGCGTCTGCAAGGGGGTAAGCATTACCTACACAGATTAAGCAAAGTAGAAGCTAACTGAGTGTAAGAAACTGTAACCGGAGATTAGCACTGCTTAGCTCCATGCAAACCCACACACACCTGCTTACAGCTGCTTTAAAGTGCCTTAATCACGCAGTACTCAACAGCCCGTGTTCTTCCCAGCAACAAAATAAACAGCTTCTGCAAGGCTCAAACTCAGAACCCTGTACACTACAGTCACAGTAATTAATCACAAAGCCATCATAGCAATACAGCTAAATGAGGTATCAGCAAACTAATCCTCACCACAGGAAATTCAAACCAATCATGTGAACTGAATCTATGTACAGTGTGATGTGTATAACCTGCCAGAGAATATAAATATGTGAACTGGAGTACTGCAGTAAGCATAGATTTGAGGTGTTATTGTAATAAAGTGTAGAAGTCCCCAGGACCCCATACAGTGTATGTACAGATGAATCATGGATACAAGACAAATATATAACCTGTAATGAATAAGAAATCACTGCCAAAAGGCAAATATAGTGTTAATTAACTATTAAGCAATGCTAACTGCAGCACAGCTGAACTTAGTAAGTGTAAGCAATGTGTAAGGGAGCCAATTAATTCTGCCTAGTGGTATACCTCTTTAAGCACTGCCAACCTTAGGTAAGTAGGTGTGCCCATAGCTTAGCCTTTTCAAAACCGGCCAATCACGGAAAGTGCAGGAAACTGGCCGTATTTAAACCCCACAGGTGGGAATACTTTCCATAACTGGTTGTAGCTTCCTACTGTAGGCAGAATGGCTGGTGTGGGTGAAGGCACTCGATTTAGAGCGCAGCACTGGGGCATCCAGTAGTCAAAAATCATGGTGTGGCTCCTGGTAAATCACCATGAGCAGAGACTACTGCAAGGCCAGTACCAGGGCTCGCAGTATAAAATGGAGGCCTGGGACAGTCTCGCCTGTGACCTCACCAGTGCCACAGGTATCCCACGGGCAGATGAGCAGGTCAGGCATCACCATGCTGACCTGAAGCAGTGGAGGGGGGATGTACTGGAACAGTGGATCCAGGAGTCAAGGCAGATGCCTAATACCACAGTACTGAGTAAATACTCATTCTACTAGGTAGTTAATAATTGCCTAGCTTGTGTATACTATGGATAGATATGGCTAAATATCACAGTATTTCTCTGACAGCTGCAGATGAGCAGGCTGTGAACCAGCAAGCCCATGATGCTAGGTTACAAAGGCTGCGTCTCGAGGCAGGTTAGTAATTACTATGCATGTACTGTCATAACAAATAAATATAAAACCCTTAGAAAGTGTACCAGTAGAAATAAATGTGTAATATTCTATGAATAAAGGTACAGCCTTTGGAGTGCTTCTGTTTAGTCTTCTTTCATATGTTGTTGAACTGTTGCATACTATAAATAGTACTGCTGTATTAACCAGTGTTACCCACACTGTGGTATGCAGATAAAATGTGTATGAAGTTCTGTATAACAATGCAGGAAGTGCCAAGAGGTCAGTCATATTGTACAAGTGAGGGAGACTTAGACAGAAAACAGTAGAACGCTTTACATCAATTCCTTGATAGCACAGTGTACTGTGATGTTAACTGTAATTTTTCTGTCACAAACAGCAGGGGTTTGATTCCCAGGAGTGCTAGTAAGTTGTATGCATAATCATACCCCACAACTGTACAGATTTTGTTACAATGATCAGATAGAAAGCTGTATGCATAATTACACCCAACAACTGTAGAGAATTTGCTAGAATGTTCAAATAGAAAGTTGTATGCATATTCGTACCCCACAACTGTTCCAATATGTCCAGAATGTCCCGATAAATAACCCATATCACCAGCCTGGTACCCTATTCCCCTGAAAAATCACTGTGATGATCCAAGAAATGTAGGCAGCCATTAATGACATATAACTGATAGTCAGACATGTACATACTCAGAGAATGTATATGAAAAGAAACCTGTCATTTTAGCACGTCACCCAAAGTGTATGAGAGCAATTCTCAACATATGTTGCATTAATACCTGCATCCTGTCACGCCTGTATGTAAGACACAAGTCACATATATAATAATCTATAAACATATCAGTGTACAATATAAGTCCATTGGGTAGTGCAATAATAGATGTAAGGGACAGATCACTGCAGTAACTAAGAATGCTGTGAAAACTACAGGGATATATTAGTTGTTAATTGAACTCTCTCTCTCTCACCCCTACCTTATGTGCAAAAATAACCCAATGGCATACCTCAATCGGTATGTGTACATTCTAAACTTTTGTTGGGACATATGTCCTAATGGTTTATAAATATTTCAATTTGTTTCCATGCATGTGCCATGTTAAAATACACCCATATTGGTAGTCTGTTGCCATCAATGAAACCTGCATGCTGTTGTAATGGCCACTTTTGTTCCATATATGCATGTGTTCTGCTTGCTCTGCAACTGTTTTAAATCTGGTGTTTTGGGTTAATGGGTATACCTATGCATGCTGTTATAACTAATCCTGAATGCTGCTGACTATTACTAACCCATATCTGTCATAAACCTGCTACAACATAGCTCGTATGGTATGGCCGATCCCAGCAGACCCACCTGTCCCACCACCTCAGCTGGCCATGGCACCGGGCACCAGCACATCTGGGGCCCAGCCTGGGACCTCCTCGTCCATTGGCCCTGCATCACCTACAAGTGGAGCTGCCACAAGGGATGGGGCTTGGCCCCTTTGGGAGTGGGCGTGGAGAGGAACATGTCACCCGTTGTCAGGTCTTTGCTGTGGTGCGTAGGGAGCTTGATATGGAGTTTCTAGACTAGCTACGCCAGCTTGAAGGCTGAGTGGCACAATTAGAGGGTGAGTCTGCCCCTCCGACACAACCCCCAGCACAGCCACCTTTGGGGCCGTGAAGGTGCAGTGGTGACTGCCCATGTGTGGGGACCTCAGTCTCACTGTTTCCATTTGGGGGCTCATGGGCTTGCGACTTCCAAACACCCCACCCCATCCAAGGTGTTCCCCCTCACATGTGTCATATACCACCCCTGTATGCTGTCTTGTCTGTCTTGTCTGTTGTAAGCGGGTTTGTGCGGGCATGCGCGGAGCTAACTTATCCTCCCCGAGCATACCTACCCTCCTTCCCCAACATCCCACTCTCACCTTAAAAAAAAGGCAATCTCTTCCCAAAAAAAAAAAAATCACTCCCCATACATAGCTGTCCATTTTTCACACATGTCCACTGGACACATGTAATCTGGTCTAATTGGTGTCACAACATATTATTGTTGTCCTCACCCCTTCCCAGGGGTTGGAGTGTTCAAATATACCTCCAAATTTTTTGCATATGCACAGCTATTGCTGTAGAAGAAATTGGCAGCTATGGACCTTCCCTACACCCTTCCTGCACATCCCTAGCTATCTTGCCTACTGTCTTTCCCTCTTGGTGCCCCTTTTTCTCCATTTTCCTCTCACCCCTTTTTCCTTTCTCTTAAAGAAATCAGCAAGGGGGTAAGTGGGAGTAAGCACTTTTAAGCAGCAGTAAGCCGGTTTCAGCCTGTTTGCAAG
>NC_056741.1:690739885-690902385 GCF_019279795.1 Protopterus annectens
TGTCTTTCAGGCAACATGAACATAGGGAGGCTTCCGACATACTCTGCCAGTGTAATGGAAGTCATCCTTGGATAGCTCACCAACCACTACCCCATACTGTTCAGAAGGGGAGCAGAGGACCAGCAAGAGCGGACCACCCTGTGGAATGATCTAATCCACAGGATCAATGATGTTGGACACCATAATTGAACTTATGAGCAGGTCCGGCATTGTTGCTGGGACCTGCTTCACAATGTCCATTGGTGTGCTGCTGCAGTCTGGGGGGATCACATTGCAACAGGCAGGGGTCATGCAGACCACCCCCCCTGACATGGATGGAAGAATTACTCAGCAGCCTCGGTGCACCTTCCCATAGCAATCAACAGCAACTGCCAGACAGCATTATGGAGGTAAGTGCTACCTACGCACCAGCTGAGGAGCGTGCAGGTAAGGCCACAGGGAACATTAGTAGACCACTGTTGCATATGCATATGCATCTGTATAGGTAGAGCATATTCTTCTTCCTTCAGCTTTTCCTGGTTACGGGTTGCCACATTGGATCACCTCTTCCCATTTCTACTTGTCATCTGCATCTTGCTCTGTCACATGAACCATCTGCATGTCCTGTCTCACCACATCCATAAACCTTAACTATGGCTTCCTCTTCTCCTCTTACCTGGCAGTGTCATCCTTTGCATCTGTTTCCCACAAATAAGCAGCTCCCCTCCTCCACACATGTGTAAAGCAATGCAATATTGCCTGTCTGGCTTTGGCTCAGAACTGTCCAATCTGGGCTGACCCTCAAATATACTTATTCCTAATCCTGTCTACCCTCATCACAACCAGTGTGAATCTTAACATCTTTAATTCTGCCACATCCAGCTATGATTCCCACCTTTTTGTCAATGCCACAGTCTTCAACCCATACAACAAAGCTGGTCGCACTACCTTCTTATAGGCCTTCCCTGTCACTCTTACTGGTACTTGTCAGGCAGAAATCAGTCCTGACACTCTTCACCAGACACTTAACCATGGCTTTACTCTCTTCTTCACCTCTCTTTCACACTTGCCATTACTCTGAACTGTTGATCCTAAGTATTTAGACCTATCCACCTTTGCCAACTCTATGCCCTGCATCATACCATTCCTCTATCCTCCCACTCATTCACACACAGATTTGCTGTCATAGTCCAGCTGACCATCCTTCCTCTCCTCTCTAGAGCATATCTCCATGTCTCCAGGGTCTCCTCAACTTGTTCCCTACATATCACACTGTCACCTGCAAACATCATAGTCCATGGGGACTATTTTCTGAGCTTGGCTGTCAACCTTTCCATTGTCACCACAACTAAGAAAGGGCTCAGAGCTGATCCTTGATGTAATCCCACCTCCACTGGGAAGGCATCTGTCACCCCCACTGCAGATGTCAATGTTGTCACACTACTTTTGTAAATATGGAGTACCACTCTAACATACTTCTTACCCACTCCCGACTTCCTCACACAATACTACAACCCCTCTCTGAGCACCCTGTCATATGTTGTCTCCAAGTCCACAAACACAATGCAGCTCATTTTGACCTTCCCTGCACATTTACATCAGCACTCTCAGAGCAAACATTGCATCTGCAGTGCTCTTTCTTGGCATGGAACTATACTGTTGATCACATTTAATCACCTCCCCTCTTAAACCAGCTTCCACTACTCTGTCCCATAATATCATGCTGTGAGTGGTCAATATTACCCCTCTGTAGTTAACTACAGCTCTGCACACCACCCTTACTCTTAACACCCAGTACCAAAACACCTTCCATCCACTCGTCAGGCATCCTCTCACATTTCAAGATTCCATCAAACAACCTGGTTAAACATGCCATGTCTCCCAAACACCTCCAAGCAACCACAGGTATGTCATCTGGATCAACAGCCTTTCTATTCCTCATCCTCTTCATAACTATCTGCACAGCTGCTTTGTAGAGCATGGATATCTGACATGTCATAAATATTGTTTGCTGTATAGTAGTAATGAACAGATGTGCATAACTGCTAGTATTGTGGACTTGTACCGTTGATGTAGTATAATGCTGCACCCACCCTCTGGCAATGCCACAGCTGTGGCCACTAACATTGCATCTCTCACATTCTTATGCAGGTCCCTCCACCATACCGCTAAGGCAGCAGCCTATGGCTGGTGAGTATGATTTCTATTGATGCTTGCAAATACACAGGGCATATAATGGCTATGATATATACCATGCACACATCTAACACACCTACCTTGAATGCATGCTGTACATGTTCCCGTATTGTTGCTATGAAATGGACTGCATCACAGGGGTGACCATGATGGGGTACTGGAAAGGTATGTCAGATGGCTGTAAGATAATTAATGTCCTGTCATTGTGAAGTGTCTCCACAGGGATTAACATAATGGTGGCACACACAGCCTACAATAGGGACATGTGTGAATCATCACCCTTGTACAGTGCACCAACAGATTATATACCAGTATTATGATGGCAACTGTTACAGATGTACAGTATGGCATAATACATTAGTGTGGTCCACATTATTAGCTGGGACTTGGCTGTAACACGTGTGGTGCAGTGTATGGTGCACTGCAAACTGACACACATGTATAGCCCATACCTGTCAAGTATCTGTGAAAAGGCTGAAGGTGGGGACGGGTTGTAAGCATGACACATCAGTGCACTGCAGCAGGGAGCCATAGGGATGGTAAGAATGGCTGTATCTG
Organism: Protopterus annectens; assembly: GCF_019279795.1. Taxonomy (NCBI): domain Eukaryota; kingdom Metazoa; phylum Chordata; order Ceratodontiformes; family Protopteridae; genus Protopterus; species Protopterus annectens. The sequence continues at coordinate 690,742,619 of NC_056741.1, forward strand.
CACACAGACAGGGTCAGTAACTCTGGCAGATGTACCTCTACACTCACAGAAATAGTGACTACAGTGTGCGAGCACCAAGGGGTGTGCATATGAGTAGACCTTGCAATCATGCACAGTTGGGGAAAATGTGTAGGCAGACTGCCCATACACAAGCAAATGCAGATAGGCCATGCTAGTATACCCCTTACAGGAATATTGACTGTTGTAGTACACATAACAATGGGTGCAGCAACACATCATGATAATCATGTGCATACATAGGCACACACAGGACTGTATGCAATTCGGTCATCATCTGCATACCTAACACCTTTAGTAGACACTGCATGTGGATGTACAGGACATATGGCACATATCAGGGTAATGTACCGTTAAAATATGTAGAGATGTTGTCCCATGGCAGATCAAGGAATGGTGCAGCACATCAATAAGAGTGTGTAGACTCCCCATAGCCATGGTATGATCTGGCAGTTGCCAGTGTAATACTATTGGATTGTTCATATATTGTCTGCTAATGTAGAGAGCTGTAAACCACACAACAAGCATTCAAAACTGACATCTGACCACACATCATCCCTGGTACTGTTTGCTGGCAAACATAGGGGCTGTGAGCATTACAGCTGACATAAGTGACACAGTACTACACATGTAGCAATGGGATGTACACCTGTGAGTTTTGGTGCACAGTACATGGCATGGTGCATAACAGGTGAACAGCAATACTGTGTACATGGCTGCAGTGTTCTCCCAGGGAAGGGGTATTACCTACTAACACAGTCCATGCCTCACACACATGTATACTGTTGCTAGAATGGATTGATTAAAGCTGCACTGCATGCTGTTGTGTACCATATGTTATGCATGTTGACAGTTGGGTAATGGGAGGACTGTGTGTACTATCATTGTGAAACCATACCTGTGTGTGTGTGTGTGTGTGTGTGTGTGTGTGTGTGTGTGTGTGTGTGTGTATGTGTGTGTGTGTGTTCATTTCATCTGTAGGTTCAATGTGGTGTAGTGGAGGGAGGTTGCTGCATGTAGTATGCCTGTGTGCATGTGTGTGTGTGGTTGTGTGGGTGACCATGTATACACGTGTGACTGTGGAATTTTTCATACGGCAGTTCTTCCCTTTGCAGTACATGGACATGGACTGACACAAGACAAAACAGGAACACTTGTCTGATATGTAATCACAGGAGAGCTGATACTCTACTAAGGTCTGTAGAATGGAACATGCATTGGGAGGGGAAGTAGATACCACGTATGCCCTCAATATCGCATACAGCAGGGTGGTGAATGGCAACCTATGTAGGCATCACTACAGATGCATTGTGGAATTACTAGACAACAGCAGGGAGTGTACACATATATATCACAGTTGCCACATGATAGGTTGATTGTGCCGCATCTAAGGCATGTACTGAGCAATACATACACATGACAGTACAGTGTGTGACATTGAGGAGGGAATGTATCAGCACCTCACATATAGGGGCCAAGCTCACAAAATCCAAACATACACAGGGTGAACACTGAATGATAGCAGTGAAGCTATGTACAAAGTACTACACTCAGGGCATGGACTTAATGGAGTAACAGGTCTTGAGTTGTGGTCATCTCTGTAGGCATGTAGAGCAATGAGATGTTAATGAGTGGCATTAATGAGTATATGTCACCAGGTGTTATGTATGATGGGCATTATATGGTAATAAACATGGGACTGTCTGTAGCATCACAGACAGGTAAGTATTAAGGTGGAGTGTGTGTGTGTGTGTGTGTGTGTGTGTGTGTGTGTGTGTGTGTGTGTGTGTATTGTTATGCAATGCAAGACAGGTCTTAAAGTGCATTTCTATCTCTACCCAGATGGCAACGTGGGTCAGGTTCCCTCCTGCATGCTACCTGATGTTCATGTGTACGCAGACACTGACAATGATGAGACTACATTTGAGGCACAGGTGGGTTTGTCAGGGGTCGATACAGTGCCAACAGTTGACATCCCTCTGTTAGCCACCCCACCCCCGCACACAGGTTTGTGTGCCTATACATAACCCATCACCAGTGGCCATAGCCGAGGGACAGTTGTTGGCTAGTGGCAATGCACAGGGTAGTGTGGTGACCATGCCAGCTGTGTCTGTCCACAGCAGGCATAGCCAGATGTCCAGAAGGCCACCACATAGGCGGATGTGCCAGGGTGCTCTTGGTAGGGCCACTGTTCATCCTGCCACTGGCAGAAGCGCCACAACTGGTACCACCAGGCACTTATTTCAGGCTATCATAGAGGCACAGGTACGTATGGAAATGTACACCAGACAAGGTCTGAAGCTGCAGGGGGCTGCTTACTCTTCTGTAAGCAACAACATCCATGAACTTGCTGCTGCCCTCTGTGAATACAACAAGATCACAGATAGATGGTGGGGTGAAATTGTGGGCCTCCTCGACCGTGGTATGTCCATGCTTGAACACCTGGTGGGAGTGGTGCAATGGCCATGTTGATGTAGCCATGATACACCAACATGTGGCAGTTGACATGGATGTGCTAGGACACCAAGCCACTCCTGTAGTGGAAGTAGTAGACCCAGACCATCACTGGGGGGTGCTGTCAACACCACACCAAAGCAGGCCTTGTGCACATGGCCCTGGCCAGTCCTATGCGGGACATGGTTCCAGCGGACACCTAAATTTAGCAGTCAAACATGCAACCCGAAACAAGATAGTGAATAATCAGACTTTTATTGTAAAAATAAAAAACAGACCGGTTTCGGCAATATAATGCCTTCTTCAGTGTTGAACAGACAATCATAGAAATCACAATTAAATATACAAATTTATACATAGTGCTAGCCAATAAGCATGTGAATATGCTGTTAATACTCATGAATAATACATGATGTATTGTAAGCTAGCTAACACTATACCAGAGACCATGGCTACTATTTGTCTAACAACCCAAACAAATAATTCCAAAACTTACACAAAGACAGTATATAAAAATGTAAACATAATAAGCTGTAGAACCATAAAGGCAATAGTTATACATAATTGAAATATGTATATACATCCATTGTCATAATTTATCTCCTTTTATATATATAAAAAGAAACTTTAAAGGGCCCATTTTTTAAAACAGGCATAGTGAATAACCCAAGCGACAAACATATATCATAACCCATGAAAAATATATAATATATGGCATTTGAAATTGTTTAGAGCATATTCCAATAAGAATATTGCTCCCAGGGGCTTGAGAATACGGCTCCAACCATTGGTAGGTAGACCGGATGATAAGTTGAATTGTGACTGGAAGGAGGCCTTACAAACTGGGTCTATGTTATTTGTGAATGTCCTTTTACAATACTATGAGAGAATGGTAGATGTGAATATTCAGGAGGTCAAAACATTATGTTGCGATTGTAAAAAATATGAGTCCCTACCCAAATTTCAGGATAACCTTAAGAAGTTATCCAAAGAATTGACAAACCATGAAAGAATTATCAAAGAAAGATTAAAAAATTTCATAGAGATTATTCTGACTACCAAAGGGGACGCCCTTTTGAGCTTAATTGTTCTGTCAGATTTGCAGAGGTTGGTCAGGGGCTTGCCTCTGGTCACCCCAAGAAAAGACCAAGATCTATTTTGAAAAATAGGGATGGGTTCAACAACAGCACTTCAGGAGAGGATTCCTCTCTTACAGATTATGACAGCTCAGGGGACAGGGGATCACCACACAAAAAGAAAACAAATAAAAATATCCCTTTAGAAATGGTTCCAAACACAGAGGGGGAAGGAAGCATAAGAAAAGATCCATTAGAGCATTCCCTGGAGGGCTTGATCCAGAACTTTCTAACATAAGTCAAGATGAACAACTTAACCAAAATGTTTTAAACCTATCTAATGTAAGTTTGTCAGGTGATCAACAAATTCTTTTGAATAAAGAGCTTAGTTTTATACCTGGCTTTTTTTCCAATGAATACCACATTGTTACAGATGTTACTAACTTTTGTCGTGGTCTTAACCTCAAGTTGTTTTTTGCAGATGACACATCTCAAAGATCTAATGAATTTAGATTTGGCAAATCTGAATTCCAGCCTCCTATGAACAAGCATGTGTCAATTTTCATGCAGTCAGTTTTCAGGGACTTACACTTTCAAAAATATGGATACACTATTTTGAGACATAACCTTTCACAGCAGGAGAGCATAGCCCTCCAACAGCTACGTAACAGCAAGGACATAGTTATATTACCAGCAGATAAGGGTGGGGCCATGGTTGTACAAAACATGAGTGATTATCTTCAAGAGGGTTTATCCCAGTTATCAGATACAGCATGTTACATGAACATGGCCATAGACCCAACCCCGAATTTCAAGCATGAAATTGACTCTTTCCTGAATCTAGCATGTGAGGAGGGTATCATCAGCAAAAAATGTGTTATACAATTTTTGGTCAAGGACCCCCGTAAGCAGATTATGTATTTACTACCCAAGATTCACAAATCACTAACCAAACCTCCGGGAAGACCAATAGTTTCAGGTATTGGTTCCTTGACTGAACCCTTGTTAGCCTTCCTGACACAACATCTTAAACCTCTTTTGGGTTTGGTCAGGGCAAGGCTACAGGACACTACACAGTTCCTCCAAATCATAGAGGACACACAATTGGAGCCTGGGTGGCTAATGTGTTCATTGGATGTTAAAGCCTTGTATACCAGTATACCACATTGGGCTGGATTGCAAGCCCTCAAATACTGGTTGGATGGGGCTGGTTTATACTCACCAGGGTTTAATACATTATTAATTTGCATGTCAGAACATGTACTTAATAAAAATGTTTTTTATTTTCAAGGACAATGCTACTGGCAATTACAGGGTACAGCTATGGGAGCATCTTTTGCTCCCATTTATGCCGACCTGTTTATGGCATTCTTTGAAGAGTGCATGATCTACGATGCATCTCACAATATATATTTGGTAGAAATGGACATCTGGCGTAGGTACCTGGATGACTGTTGGATGGTATGGCATGCGGATGTGGGATATTTGCATGAATTTGTAGAATATCTTAATGGCAACATCTGGGGCATTGAATTTTCTATTACCTTTGATATGCAGACTATTCATTTTCTGGATGTAACTATTTCAAGAAATCATGATCATACCGTGGCTACCAGAGTGTTTCGCAAATACCCCCAATATAATACTCTATTACATGCATCGAGCATGCACCCACGTCATACCATCAGAAATATCCCGGTCTCACAATTTATGCGCATGAAACGCCTCAGTTCTACCAAATCAGATTATGATATTGCTAGTCTTGACTTATGTCGCAGATTTGCTAGTAGAGGGTATAACTCTGAAGATATCAATACAGCATGGACTCGATCCTCTAAAATGAATAGGAACAGACTGCTAGATTATAAGACTCCTTCTGGAGATTCACGATCATCTACAATCAGATTCATCACAACATATGTTAGGAACTATTATGTGATTAGGGATATTATAAACAGACATTGGAATATCCTACTAGCCAATGAACAACTCAGATCTTTTCTGGGGGAGGAATGTCAATTCTCATATAGGAAAGGCAAAACATCGGGGTCCCATCTATCTCATTACAAACACATTGGTAGTGGTGGAGCAATTCATAAACAGCTTACAATAATAGGGCATGAACTATTGGGCACGCATCCATGTGGCCACTGTGGCTCTTGTAAACAGATTACCAAGTCCCAGCACTTTTCGAGTCGAAACACTAGTAAGGTCTTTGACTGTAAAATTTTCGGGAACTGTAGCAGTGATTGGGTTGTTTACCTGGCTTCATGCCATTGTGGGGCATTCTATGTTGGTCAGACTTCTAGGCCACTCAGGTCACGAATAAATGAACATCGAAGTGATATTAAAAACAAAAGGGAGACTAATGCCTTATAACGACATGTCTCAAAACATCAACAAGCACAGTTTATGTTTATGATCATAGACCGAATAGTGGGTGATCGCAGCAACCCACAAGGGTGGCATGGTATCCTAAATCACAAGGAAAAGTACTGGATAATCACTTTGGGCACACTTTTTCCACCTGGACTCAATGATCATCTTTAACACTCAGTCCATGGAGAATGTTGCATATGGTTTTTACTTCCACTTCATTTATCATCTATGTCAGGTATAATATTTTCTTAATCATTTATTGCAGATTTTATACATATACATCACCTTTTGTATATATAACAATATATTATATATTTTTCATGGGTTATGATATATGTTTGTCGCTTGGGTCATTCACTGTGCCTGTTTTAAAAAATGGGCCCTTTAAAGTTTCTTTTTATATATATAAAAGGAGATAAATTATGACAATGGTTTATGACATTTGACATACAATTATGTATAACTATTGCCTTTATGGTTTTACAGCTTATTATGTTTTTATTTTTATATACTGTCTTTGTGTAAGTTTTGGAATTATTTGTTTGGGTTGTTAGACAAATAGTAGCCATGGTCTCTGGTATAGTATTAGCTAGCTTACAATACATCATGTATTATTCATGAGTATTAACAGCACATTCACATGCTTATTGGCTAGCACTATGTATAAATTTGTATATTTAATTGTGATTTCTATGATTGACTGTTCAACACTGAAGAAGGCATTATATTGCCGAAACCGGTCTGTTTTTTATTTTTACAATAAAAGTCTGATTATTCACTATCTTGTTTCGGGTTGCATGTTCGACTGCTAAATTTTGCTGGCCAATTTTGTTTCTTCATGGTATTATTTGGCCGTGCATCCCCCACGTGCATAGCATTTGGGTGGACTGGATCCAGCGGACACCTATCATCATCAGGGGAGAGCAGCACATCAAGGCCTGTACCTGCATGTGCCCATGGAACACCTAGCAGGACCGTGTCCATGGCCAGAGGCAGTGAACTGCACACTCTGCCAGGTATGGTCTGCAGCTGTCCAAAAAAACCTGCATAGGACAGCCACATGGCAGAACTGTGTGCATGCATACCCACACATTATGCACACACCTAGGCTGACACCATACCGACACACACCACATCAGCATGCCCCATTCCAATAATTCAACCCCTTACCCACACAGATGGTTTCAACTGTATGGACCACCCCTCGGCCTTTGGCAAACTAGCAACACACCCTGTGCATATGATGATACCTGTGCCACATCCCTGTCATCCATAACATCGATGCAGGGACAGGCTAATATGGTTTTGATGCACATGGTGACTGCAATACAGTGCAGCAATGTACTGCAGTATAACATATTGTTAGTAGTAATGTGTAATGCATACATGTCAGGTAGTGTAGACATCCAGCTATGATGCATTTCAGCTGTTAGTAACAGTGGGTGATTGTGATCTCCATAATGTTATCCATATGTGCTGTAGGTGTACATGTGTCAGCAGGAGGATGGTCTGCAGTCAGATTCCACAAGGCTTATGGCACTGTGGTGACACCATGGCTGTGACATATCTGGAGTAGAGTTGCACACATGTCACAGGTTTCTATAACAGTTAATGTCTATGCCACATAGACAGGTGGCCTGCTGGGACATGTGTAATCTGCAACCTTATGTAGACCCATCCACATACATGCACACTCTTACTTGGCAACACTCTGACTAGAACCCTGCCTAGGTATGTAGTGCTAATGAACTGTGTGGCTTTCATTGCACACACCACACAGTGTGTAGAGGGAGGTGTGCACCAGCTTACATGTTACTTGCAGAACATACATAGACATGTACAGTATGGTAATGGGTGATGTAATGGTTGTATATGGATAATACACAGTGTGGCATACCATCATACATACATTGACAGACAGATAACAGGCAGACACACATCCAAGAGACCTGGGCCTATTGGTGATAACTAACTAGTCTGTGTGTCCAATGTGTTACAGGTAGGCTGCACACAGCACATGTGTAACTGGTCTATAATGTGGTATCACTTACCTGTATGGTTGATGGTGGCATTGGTCAACATGAAGTGGTACATGGGACATATGCTGGGTATACCATAGTGTAAAAGCAGTGTACACAGGACCCACATCTCCCATTGGTTATTGTACGCACTGCAACACATGATGACACTCTGATATACCCATTATCACACATTGGCCACAACTGCAATACAACCCATTGTATATCACAGCAGTGGTACTACATGGATATGCATGTAATGCACATGCCACAGGCATAGTAGGGTTTTGCATCACCATGCCTCACCTATGGGCAGCAACAACAGCATCTCTACTACTTTGTGGCAATGTGTAGTGTAATAGGAATATGTGGTCTCAGAATAGTGTACCCTACAGATATGCAGGCATGCACACATACACACACTTGCCAGACCTCAATGGGTTTCCCATGTCTATCGACTCATTTGTCCAACACTGTTGTGCTGGTACTGCAAGGCTCATGTAGTCATTAGGGAGAGGAGTGTAATAGGGTACATGTCATGTCCAATACAGCTGCAGCAATATCTGACTACGTCCATGGCTGTTGAGGTGGTTGTGGAGGCTGTCATGGAATTCCCAACTACAGGTGTACTAACACACAGACACTGCTATCATCAATAATACACATGTACACATGTGTCGGTACTGTGGTGCATTGCTGCAGGTGGTCATACCTGTGTACCTGGCTATTGTCCATGGAGAGATGGGTTGTGTAGGGGGTGTGATTACATCAGTATCATGCCATGTGCCAGCAGGCAATCTATCGATACACACCATGTTGCCGACTATCAGGATGATAGTGACATGTATCAGCCAATCCTCTGGGTGCCCCCTGCACATGGCCACTGAGGTGATCCATTTGACATGTATGCAGCATGCATTACAACACATGATTACTGTCTGTGATGGAGACCTGTACACAAGCATGTTCTGTTGACTGTGGTAGTGTAGTTTAGGTACCCATAGCATGTTGTCCATACAGGGTGCTGTCCCCTATATGTGCCAGTTAGTACACAGCTGGGCAGACATGTTAGTGTCAATCAAGCATAAGTTGTGTGTACGTATTCCAACTGGATACATGTCATCTGCACATCTGTAGAGGGACTAACAGACATCAGTTTGGCAAGTAGCTATGCATTTGGATGACTGTGCTGATAGATGGATGTTTGACAACAATATGTATGCCATTAATGCATGTTGTACGCCCTCATTAACAATGTGCTTTACAGATGGTACTCCACAGTTACATTCTACATGTCTGGTCATTTTCCAGTAGGAGATATATATGCTGACACAGCCCACACCCCAAGAACAATACAGTGAGGCCTCAGAGTCTAGCTATGCCTGCAGGTGTGCTTGTCGTCATTAGTACTTTTAGCAATCTAACCTTGCCTGGGACAGCACTGTCAACAGTAGTACTGCCATGTTACACTACATCCCAGTGTGACAGCACATGCCCTGGGTTACTACTCCTGCATGTAACACATTCACACAGATAACAGTGCTGTGCAGGTCTCATATACTAGTGTGTCCCAGACATGACACTCACACCACTTGCTACTGTAATGACAGCACATAGTCAGATGTATTGGATATGGCATTACATACACTTATGACAGATGTCATTACACAGGGTTTGTCATTACACGTCAAACCCTGTGTAATGACATCTGTCAAACCCTGTGTAATTACATATACTTATGACAGCTGTCATTACACAGGGTTTGACATGGCCTTGTATGTTAAGCAGAGATTGGCTCTGAGTAGACGAAATGCCACAGAGTACAGCTGGATGTTTTCTAGGTGGTCGGCATAGGGCATCAGCTTTATACCTGTGATATGTTTAGTAGAGTATTCCTGCGACCTTCCACCTGTTGCAGATGTCTCGTGAGGTGCATACTAAATGGTGAGCAATACTCTATAATGTGTGTAATGAGGGAAGAGTACAGTGGGACATTTATCTACTTTACTGTGGATAAAAAGCCCTTAGTGATGAGGTGAGCCACATAGAAGGATTTCCTCACTGTTGTGACAATGTTATTCAAGGTGAGACCACTGTCCACCTGTGTCTGTAGGTCTGTCTTCACACATTTGGTATGTAGTGTACTTGCACATATGTGATAAATCATGGGTACATGGTATTTCCCAAAGGGGATAACTATAGATTCCTTGGTAGTAAGCTTGAGCCCATGGCTCTGGCAGCAAGTATCTGTGTCTGCAAGGTCCTTTTGTAGAATATCCACATCATGTGGGGATTTAGCAATGGCTCCCATTTCACAGTGATCCATGACATTTGTTAGCCAGAGTCCCATGGTGTTGGCCTGAACTTCAGAGAAGTAGATGCCAAACAACAGCAGTCTCAGGACTGAACCCTGAGGTACTCCACGTGTCACTCATCTGGAGCTGGAATTATAGTCAGCTACTTCTACAGTCTGGGTTCTGTCAGTAAGCCATGTGGCAACCTCATTGAGTGGCATAGGACTTTATTTCCAGCTTACTTGGTTAGTCTATGTTTCCAGAGTGGTGGATGGTGTTGAAGGCTTTACCAAGGTCCAGATAGGCTGTGTGGACCACCTTACTCTCTTCCACAGCTCTGGAGACTGATCCAAAGAATTACATCAGGTTCAAGTGACACAATTGGCCCTCCACCAGGCCAAACTGGGTGAAGGCCAGTGTTTGAGGTTGGCCAATGTCTTCGTTTATAAGTTCCATGATAATGCATTCCATGCCCTTGAAGATCAGGCTCATCAGACTGATGGGACGGTATTTCCCTTGTTCCAAGGTGTATCCCCCCTTGTGGAGTGGGATAACTGTAGCTGTGTGCCACTCATTGGACACAAGCCTGAGGTGAGGCTATGATGAAACATGACAGTTAGATGTGGTGCCGGTTCATGTTGTAGTTCATGTAGTACACAGCCTGGGATGTCTTCTGGGGGGGGGAGGGTGTGTCACTAAATCGATCTGCCAGGATATTGGATAATTCCTTTGCATCAGTTCATTTTAATGCCATTCTGTTGTGACTCAGAGCACTTCTGAGCATTGCCATGTCAAATCTGGACAGAAGCATAGAATGGCTTGTGGATGACTTTGGAATCTTTGGCAAAGTTAGTCACATAACTAGCTTTGGAGGATTTAATGCGGGATCTCAGCTTCTTACTGAGGCTGGTTAGGGAGTTGTTTAGATCCTTGGATTATCCTTTTGTCTTCAACATTTTCTTCCTTCTGTTGTATATTTTGTTTATGGCAGGGGATCATCAGACTGGCTTCATATTTGTGGACAAGAGCATCTAGGTTGTATTTGGGATGGCACAATACATGCAGGAATGTATGTGCTCATGCAGTTCCTTATTGTAGGATTCAACATTGATCTTTCAGCTCCCCTCTTCATTGGTGTCACAAAGTTTGTCACCATTGGCTTGAGTAGCATGATGTTGGCTTTGAATAGGTCTTTTACAGAGGTTTCCTTCCTGGGGGGTTGGGGTGGGATGTGGATGTCAATGGTGATGAGCTTATGGTCTGACCTGACCAATGATGGGGTGAACACTGCTGTGGTGCATCTATCTCCCATGTTGGTAATGAACATGTGTAGGATATTGTAGCCCCTGATCGGAAAATGTTTTAGATGATCCAGGGCATTGGAAAATATGAATGCTAAGAACCGTTGGGAAAAGGTGTTGGTACCGAAGTAGTTTTCCCAGTTAATGGCAGAGTAGTTGAAATCACCACATATTAGGTTGTTTGTTTGTAGCTGACTATGTCCAGTATGTTTAGAATGGTGTGGTCAGAATCCTGGCCCATGGTGGGGGATTTGTAGCAAGCTACAATTTTGATTGCAGTGTCACCTACTGTTAGTTGCACCTGGAGATTTCCAGATACATTGTGTTGGGAACTAGCATGGAGGTGTGAATACTTGTTTAATATAGAGACCCCTCCACCTGTAGTGTTGTGGTCCTGTTTTGGTGGCCCAAATGTGTGGTAGGGGTTGTAGCCTGCTATTGCAGGGGTGCTCTCTGGGGCATCGACCCAGTTGTCTGTTACTGCACATATATCAATTATCTTTATTTGTAGGTGTGCCTTGTGAGAGTGCATTTTAGGTTTACACTTCTAGCATTGAGTAGCATTATGTACAGTTCAGCAGGCATGTGTCTGTTACAGTGGGGGTGTAGTCCTTTGAACCTTGCCTAGAAACAGCACTATGGAGGTGGCAAGAGCTTTAGGCAGTAACCTGAATTCCATGGGCAAAAGGTGCAGACCATCTCTGGCAAAGCATCTTGGTTTGTCAATCATGTCGTCCCAGGCATACAGATACTGGATTCCCTTTGAATTACATCAGAAGCTTAGGCAACTGTTGCAGTCATTGTTGTACAGTATGTATGTGTATATAATGTGGACATGTATATGTCCATATATGTATGTGGATATGTATATGTTTATGTATCTCTATAGATATGTGGATAAATATGTACACATATATGTTTACCATATGTCCAGGACATGGAGTGGAGCTGACCCTCAGCAGCATTAGTCCAAACTTCTTAGTGCAAGGTAATGTCATGGATGTATTGCAGGTATATCTATAGACTGTTGCAACTGTAATAGGAGTTGTCTTAGACATGTTTGGTGTGTGAGGTCACATCTGCTGTAGACATGTGTGCAATTGCCTACATAAAGACATCCTAGGGAAACAATGCACGGTACCACTGCAGCACAGTACTGCTCCTGTGGACTACAGCAGGGATATGACCAATATATGTGGACAGTCTGGGACTCTGTAGTCAGTCCAGATGTGTACACATTTCCCCATCATGCGAGACACGTGGACCATGCCTCCCAATGTGGATGTTACTAGCCATGTACATGGGTATATCACAACAATACTGGACTACATATGCCCACACAGTATATACACAGACACACACCAGCCTATTCTGACACAATACCTGGTGGTGCAGAGGTCACATGGCCACATACTACCCAGTAGATAGTGACATACTTCTGTACAGCAGACCACTGCTTTGTTAGAGATACACAACAGTTATGGTGGCCTGGCAGCAGTATGTCCTGCAAATAACTGGACATCACAGCACACTGTGTAATTATACTAGGCTGCTAGGCATATCACAAACCACTGTGCAAAATACAGGCAGACTGCCACACCAGTGGACTACATTTTCTGTGGGGGATTACATATGAACTTGCAATTAGCAGCCTCAACATGTGATACACAAGCTTAATATGACACTATAATGACCATCTGATAAACACCATCCTCATATGTACCACTCACACAGTAATCCTACATACACTGGTCATGGCACAGTAAGGTCCATTGGCTGTCTGTGGTATGGGACAGATGTGCCTGGCCCTACAGACGTGAGCAAATAGGGTACCATACACCAGAGCAGCATGTAAGATCACATAGTACAGGACAAAGAACAATTGCATCTACCACAGTCTGTGCACTGCCCAAGGTACGTATGCACAATACACAAACTGGCATCAAATTCCTAACTCAGGGGTCAGCAAACTGTGGCTCTGGAGCCACATGCGGCTCTTACAACCTGCTGTAGTGGCTCCATGTACCTCTGAGGATTAATGGCCACTGTACTGCACCTCCCACCTACACCCACACACAAACACACACAGAGATCAACCAGGGCCAACACAAGAACAAAATTATGGACAGATATTAGGTATTGCTCTGATGCACTTAGTTCTGTCATATTTAGTATAACAATATTTGAAACCTTATCTGCGATGTTATCTTCATTTTAGGGGTCAAATAGCTGTTGTGGCTCAGGATGACTTTACTTTGGTGGGAGAGGGGACAGATATGACTCCTGGGATACCGAAGGTTGCAGACTCCTGCCCTATGTACACAGACCACAGTACTGTGCACACAACCACAGACTGTCCAAGTTATGTCTTCTGTAAAAGCCAATGCTAAACACAGCATGTCCAGCAGTCTGTTATCTGACTTGCATGTTATCAGGTATGATGCCAATGAATAATGGTGTAAAGAATATATGCACCATATATATGTGGGCTTAATCTGCACAACACGTGTGCCCCTCTGCAGTGTAGAGGTCGGTGTATGTGACATTGTTATATGCTCCTGTAAGTCAGTATAGGCGGTGGGAGCACCATAATTAACCTAGGGTGTTACAACATGTGAGGTATATCAGTAGTAAGCTGGCTTAAGGCATTAACATACATTTCACCTTGTGAACATTGCTGCCCTACTGATTACTGCCATACAACCTGTTCTGCTTGTCAGTGCAATTGTGATGATTTCATTTATGGATTGTTATGTAACAGATACATCCCATTGTGTCAACCTATGTATTTTTCACCTAGGGATTGAGCACAGAGTGTAGTTAGAGGCTGCAGGCCTGTATATCTGCATTACTTATTGTTGATTGGTTGTTATCCTGTGGCCCAGTCTGTCTTTCCTGTTGTACTACTTGAAGGCCTTGACGTGGACACCAACATATATTATGCTTTCAGATTACTTAATAAATGATCTGTTTGAGGGTTTCATTCCTCTCTTTGTATGTATTTCAAACCCTAACAGCTATATGACATGGCATATGCAAATGTATTAGTACACAAATAAACCTTTACAACGTATGCAAACCTGTGTGTTGTGTCACATTCTTTGACTTCTCCATGGGTATATTTTTCAGGCAACAATTGTCTTTGGTATGGGTGACTCATACACTGTCTATCTGATGAGGTTGCAACTGTAGGGATACTGGCTGTTCACTGTAGTGTGTACCCTCCAATTATGTATCTTCCTAGACATACGTCTGTGTGTGTATGAGTAGTTCCATGTATGTCTACATATATGTATATGTATATATATATATATATATATATATATATATATATATATATATATACTTAGACATATAAATATATATATATATATATATATATATATATATATATATATATCTGCATACCTGTGTCTGTGTATATATATCTTAGGAATGTTTTATTGCTTCCACATTGTACATTCATTATGGCAGCCAGACTGTACTGTATATGTTATTGATACCAGCCTCACATCATGCAGGTGGCATGGCTTACTGTTAACATCTTGTGGCCATGTAGTGTCAGGTCCTGGTCATGGAATTTGCACCAGTTGGTACTGTATTTCAGGTCAGACCTGTTTGGATGGGGGGATAGAATATCGATAAGTGTAAGACATATGTTGCTTGAGCCTCCTCACCCCCATTAACGGTGCCTGTGGTCATATATGTTTTTGTTATGTGTTCTATTATATCTATAGATATATATCTGTATATAACTCAGAACGAACTTTGTGACAGAAAAGCATTCAAAAGAAATTAAAAGGAAAACAACGGCAACTCATGTATTATTTAGTGCTTTTGTCTTATTTAATATCAAGACATATTCAGAAAGACATGTTTCAGTAGTACAAGCAACCATTTAAACATGATGTACATATTTTGAGCTGTTTATTTAAATAAGGTAAACAGTTCCTGTCCAATGATAAAGCCGGACCTGTAGTCCTCCAGGGTAACTGTGTGCATCTTCATTATCATTACAAAGGTGAAACAGAGAGAAACCTGTAGTGTCATGTGTATACAGGGGACATGTCCATCACGTATACCTGGAACCTAATCTTTTAGGAGTCATGCGCCAACTGGGGTTGTGTGCACCTTGTATAACTGAAAGACAACAGGAAAACAACAGATGAGTGCACGTTGAGGGGGCATGCTACATGCTGAAAAGGTCAGGCCTGGATCGTCGGTTAAGTGGAACTGGGAAATGAGGCTGGGTAGGGATGGGAACATATCACTGCTTCTCAGACTGGTGGCCAGATACTACCAGTGAGATAAATACTGTTGACTCGCTAAGTGTAATCTTGAAGCCAAGACAGGTCCATCCCAAATGTGATGACCTACAAATACAAATGGAGTATTTGGGTTAACTCGTGTCTCCAAAGGTAGAGATTGTAAGTGTGTAAAATGGACTATGATGTAGGGAAGCCTGAATATGCTTGGGTCGAGACAACAACCATGTCGGGTCCCTAGCAGTGGAGAGAGGCCAATGTGTAGAGGTGTGGCCTAGCAGTGCATTAAACAAATTCTCACCTGGAACTGCACAGTTAGGAAATTTTGCAGTTCTTAAGCCTTGCAGAACACATTTTCGGTTTACACATTCTTCCAAGTATTTAATTTCAGTGTCAAGAGTTACACACCTAACTGTTTGTTTTTCAAATTCATAAATGGACTTTTTACAACTCAATGCACTTAATGCACTTTTAAACTTATACAGCGAAACTAGCATCAGCATGATGCATATTTTGATAACTCATTACAGAGAAGAACTTATTAAAGTTAAAGAAGCCATGGATGAATTGGATTCATGTATTAAAGATTTTTTTGTTTCCCAAACTTCACCAGTTATACAGTGGCACAGGGGCCAAAGCTGATAGGCAGTGAGCCTCTATTATCTCATGGAAACAGTTCAAGTTAAAAAGTGACATTCTAGCCTATAAAACCCACAAGGCATATGGTGTAAAAGAGAGAATTGTGGTGATTGACAACTCAAATAATGGTGTTACAACGGAGTTAGTGCAACAATATAATAACAACAATAAAGTAGGGACTGGTACTAATAATGACAGTATCCGTAATGGAGTGGGTGAAAACAATAATCCTGCTTCAAAATAGCACTGGTTCCGTGAATGAGTTGAAGAGAAATGAGAATACCACAATTGGTGCGGGTAGTTGTGCTCATGTTGTTTCATCATCTGAAAACAACAATTCTAACCACAATAATGGTCCTTTTATAGTGGACAGAATGGGGAACAAACAGACACTGAAATGGTCAAACACGACCTAAAACAAGGGCAAAGGGAGGGGGGAAAGCAGAAAGAAATGGTAACAGACAATTTGATACAGAGTTATGGACTTGAAATTTTGAATTTGTCTAATGTTGTTTTGTCCTCAGACATGGTATCTGTTTTAAAGAAAGGTTTTTCATTTATTCCTAGTTGTTCTATGAATATGGCCAATGTTATTATAGATTTAGGCTCTATCTTAGGAAACTTAATTTGAAATACATTATGCATGACATTATGGATAATAGCAATGTTACATATAACATGATATTTAATAAGCCCAAAAAGCCAAGTACGTTTAACCCGCCACTACAAGTGACCTTACAAGTATTTCAAGATTTATGTGAATCAGATTTTAGGAAAATAAAGTATAGGCCTGAGACAGTAAACTTGACCAAGGATGAACATTAGGCTTTGATTGATTTGAGTAAAATTCAAGAGGTTAGGATAATGAGGGCTGATAAGGGTGGCAAAATTGTGGTTATGAATACCGAAGATTACATTAGTTCAATAGGGTCCATGTTACAACAAGGACATTTATAAGAAGTAGAAAGGAGGATGTTAAGAAAAGCTATGTAAGTTTGGACGCTACATTATTTGACATGTTTTGTCAAGGGGAAATAGACAATGAATGTTATAATTATTTACAGGTAGACCATCCAAAAATGGCTTCATTCTTCGGTATACCTAAAGTACAAAATAGTAGCCAGAACCCACCATTCAGGCCCATTATTTCTGCAAGCAGTTCAAAAACAGAGACCATTTCCATATGGTTAGATTACATTTTGAACCCAGTAGTGCAAACATCCAGGCATGATTTAAGAGATTTCTGGCATCTATTGGAAATTTTACAAATGTTTACAGTTCCACAAGGACGAATTTATTTTGCTACTTTGGATGCAAAATCACTATATACATTCATAGATCAGGTAGTTGGAATAGAATACCTGAGAGAATATCTCACACACAACACTAATTTTGACAACGCAAAGGTAAACACCATATTTGCTCTGATGGATATAGCATTGGACAACAATTATTTTAGATTTAATGATCAGTTGTTTAAGAAAACATCTGGAGTAGCGATGGGAGACAGGGTTGCTCCAGCATTTGCAAATACAGTAATGGCAAATTGGAAAACAAATATTGTGTGTTCACCCCTTTTCAAACAAAGTCAAGTTATATTACCGTTACATAGATGACTTGTTTTTTTTTCTGTGGGGTGGACAATATGATGAGTTCACTGACTTTGTTTTCCATTTAAATCAAACAACAAACTTCCTGGAATTTAAAATAAGTGGTTTTGGTGAGTCCATTCATTTTTTGGACATCCATTTATTGTTTGATTATGACACTAAAAAGTTCACCAGTAGTATTCTTAGGAAGTCAGTTTTTGCAAACCAGTATCTGCACAAGGATAGTCTACATCCACCACATATGAAGAAAGGTGTAGTCAAAGGACAAATCATTAGGTTGTCGTCTAACTTCTGATGACAATACTTTTTATGATGAGTTAAATTTTCTCGGGTCCTTCTTCATATTTAGAGGTTACAGTGAACAATGGTGTAAGCAAATAGAACAAGTTGTGGGTCTTAGGAATGGAGTTGCTTCCCCCATTTTAAAATGTAAGGACTCGACAGCAGGTCATTTAGTTTCTCTATCACACAATGAAAACAATGTGGAACAATATGTTAGGGCTTTTCCACTGCCGATAGTTAATGAAATGTGGCACATTAAAAACATCATTATAAACAACTGGAATGTGCTGCTAGGGAATAAAGATTTAATAACTTACACAGGAACTAAATCTAAATTTACATACAAAAAAGTAGTAAACATTAAAAGTATGCTTGAATATTGGCACAAATGTGATACAAGTGATTTGAATAACGGACAAAAAGTTATGGGCACTTATGCTTGTAAGAGATGCAGACAATGTAGATTTATAAGTAATTCATCTTTTGTCACACTGAGTCACATTAATAGAACTGTTTTGGCTAACCATTATTTTACATGTGATAGTGTGTACGTGGTATACATTGCGACTTGTCTTGCCCAAGTTATTACATAGGCAAGACTATCAGATGTTTGGAACATAGGATTTACGAATATCAGTTGGCAATTAAAAAGAAAGATTTATCAAATTCTTTAACTAGACATGCCATTAATTGTAATAACTTTAAGAAATTTCAATTTTTTGTTTTAGATAAGGTAGATAATGTATGCTTTGGTGGGGATAACAACAACAAGTTGGAACGCAAAGAGGCTTTTTGGCAAATTTACCTTGGTGCAGATCAAGCACCAGGTTTGAATGAAACTATCAATCTAAATTTTTTTTATTATTTTACTATTTCATGTACTTGTTGCATTCATTTCAAGTTTTTCACATCATGACGTCATGAATGTCATGTGATTAATTAATGTTATATAAAGGTATAGTAGGGTAAGTTGAACTGTTTCTGAAGAAGTTCACGTAATTAAAGTGGATAAAATCGTTAAAACAAGTGTCCGTGCCCTGCATCATTCAGAGAGTTGCTATATATATATATATATATATATATATATATATATGTATATATATATTTCTACAACTATTTACATATATATGTATAAATATATATGAACAAATATACATGCACATGCCTACATCAACACATATATGTGTCTACACCTTTATGTCTACATATACACAGTAAGTTACATATGTGTACGCAGATATATATCTATGTATGTATATACGGACATAGTTATATATATGTTAGCAGATATATATATATATATATATATATATATATATATATATATATATGTATATATATATATATATTTAGGTATATATGGCCATACATCTGTAGATAGCAATGGCAGATTAACAAACACACATATGTCAATATGCATCGTTAATGAGGTTGAGAAGCCCCACACACTATACATCTTGTATGAACAGGCATTTCCCCCCCACAGCCAAACATGTCCGCTCTGCAATACACTACCAAGTGTTGCAGATCCCATAAGCAGTACCTGACACGACATGGGCACAGGATGTTACCAGTACTACATCCCACCTGTATGATGTCAGGCTGGTATTGGTAACATATCATGCAGTGCAGTCTGCCTCCCATAGGAAATGTAATATGTGTAGGCAATCAACATCCCCAGGATACAGATACACAGACACAGATATGCAGATGCAGATATATATATATATATATATATATATATATATATATATATATATATATATATATATATACACACATATACATAGATATACATGTGACTACACATACACACTCAGATATATGTACAGTAAGATACATATGCAGAAGGTGCACACACTATGGAACAGCCACTATGCCTACAGTTACCACCTGAACAAATGGACACTGTATGGGCCACCCATACAAATGACAATAGTTGCCTGCAACATTTACCCACAGAGAGGTCATAGGAAAAAACCCACACACTGGTTTGCAGAAATGGACAACCTTTGATCGTGTACTATTACAGTTATATATGCCATGTCATAGAGCTGTTCACACACTGACAACCTTATAAACAGAGTAATGCAACTGTGAAACAGTTACACTAATATAGTAGTCTGGAAAGGTTCGCAACTGTGCGACCTTCCTTTCTTGCTGAAAACGAAGTTAAACTGCTAATTTAACTGTATTTAGAGTTTTTTTTTATTACCTGCACTTAAGTTAAAGCGTGTTTGTTTAATTTAACTGTTGAGGCTGCCCACTCAAGTGCGCTAGCCTGTACATTTAATATACTGTTGTTTTTTCTGCATTTTCCTGTTGCTTTCTTGAAAAAAAAATCTATATATCCTTGTTTCCCGCCTTTCCCTGGCTAGAATAGTCCCCTATACAGGCTTTGCTGTATTCTGGACTTTGGGATAGTTCCTGTGTTGCCCATTACCTTACTTGGATAGAAGGAAGTTTCTTTGCTCACCAGTGGGAGTGGGGAGCCTTGAGCAGCCTATCTGTCCCTGAAGGAGTGACCTCAGCACAAGAATCTTGTAGTAATTGGCCGTTTTGGGTCATTTCTAGCTCTTTGAAGTTCCCTGCTTAAAAATCTGCTTTAGCGCACGTTTGCACACTTTTGCGCGATTTTGCATGAAGTTGCTCATAGCGCAGCATCGGGCAGCACCAGTTAAACTAGTTTAAACTATTTCTGGCTCCGTAAAGTCTACTCTTCAATTTTTCCCTTAGAACTGCTCTACTTTCAATCTAAAACAGTCTATTCTCTATCTAAAAAGCCCAGCACTTGCTCCTAAAGCATTTTTACACAGGTAAAGCACTCTTAAATAAAAAAGAAAGCACTACATCCACCTACAATCCCCTTGAATACCCATTTCACTATAGGTCCCTTCTGACTCAGTTACACAGCAATCCCTTCCACTATTCTAGCATGTCGAAGGGTCAGTTACTGGTGTCTTCTCCAGTTCAGCTGGTGAATCTGGGAATCTTGAGGCAATGTTACAACTGCCTCATGTACACAGACAACCCTCTCCTCCTCCCAACAAATACAAATATATGTGAGAGATGCGACTATATAGCCAAACTGGAGGCTGAGCTCTCTCGACTCAGAACTGGCAAAACCAGTAAGGAGGAGAAGGTAACCACACTCACCACAAACCCAGTCTCACATAGACCTATCACAACTGCAAACCAAACACATAAACACACAAAAACATATTCGGAGGCACTAATTAAAAATCTACCAAAACAACAGAGGCCTCCAAAGCAGACATCCAAGCAACAACTACCTCAAAACACAGCACATGCAACACATAGTTCACAAAGTCAGTGTGCCAAACAGTGACGGCCTTTAAGGCTAAACAACATGCCTGATACACTTGTAATAGGTGACTCCATAGTCAGACACACTGACGTCCCGCTCACCAGACTGAACAAGAAAAAGGTTACAGTAAGCTGCCTGTTGGGTGCTAGAATCCACCACATAACACAAGCACTCAGGTCACTCCAAAGCAAGTACAAATATGACTCAGTCATTGTCCATTAAGTACGGACGAAGTAATCAGGGACCTAGGGACCCAAGTTGACAGTAACCTCTCATTTGACACACATTGCCAAGGTGGTTAGGAAGACCTTCTATATTACCCACCTTATCATGAAAGGATTCACATCTAGATCAAGAGAGGTCATTGTGCCCCTATACTCTTCCCTTATCAGGCCCATAATTGAGTACAATGCCCCATTTGGGATGTACCTTACCCGACACCTGCAGCAGTTAGAAAGACCCCAAAAGTACCTCACAAAGAGGATCAAGGGTCTCAAACATATGTCATATGCTGCCCGGCTGAAGAAACTCCAGCTCTATTCAGTCACATACCGCCTACTCGGAGGCGATCTATGCCTGACTTACAAGGCCATATCCAATCCGGAATTAATGGACATGCTCCACCTCAGAAAATCCAAATCCACCAGAGCCACGAGAGAGAGAGATTTGAACCTCAACACAGAAATTAATAGGACGTGCTGGAGGGACAGATTCATAACCCAGAGGCTCCCTACACTTTGGGACATAATCCCAGGCCATGTTAGGCAGAGCCCCTCACTGACTCTCTTCAAGAGAAATCTTGACGAGTGGATGGGAGATCGTAGGTTTACCCCGGGGGTCATCTCTGTGTCACTGCTAGACAGAGGCACAGTAAACTAAACCCTAAATGGGCATAGTATTCTCATTCCAAGGGGTGGCGAAAGCCACACACACTCTGGCTAGGCTTATAAATGCCCTAGGGCAGATAGCCTAGTATGAACCTATGAACCTCTGAACCTATGAACTGTTGCTGTCCAGGCCAAGGCCTCCAACTTGTACAATAGTGAAGACAAACTGGGCCACAGGATACCAAGCAATCAACAGTATGTAATGCAGGTGTATTGTTCAGCAGTCTCTATCTACACTCTGTACAAACTCAGTAGGTAGTGAAGACGTCATGTGACCACATGGGTTGTAACTGTTACATAACCAGGCATAACTGCCACCGTCACGAGCACACCAACAAATAGAACAGTCTGTATGGCAGGAGGCAGTAGGCTTGCATTAACCCAATTCATGTAAGTAATATAAATATAGGTGAAGTATATGGTACTGTACATCCAGATACCTTAAGGCAGCTCACCCCTGATACCCCCACATT
This sequence comes from Protopterus annectens, assembly GCF_019279795.1. Classification (NCBI taxonomy): domain Eukaryota; kingdom Metazoa; phylum Chordata; order Ceratodontiformes; family Protopteridae; genus Protopterus; species Protopterus annectens. The sequence continues at coordinate 690,765,643 of NC_056741.1, forward strand.
TTGTAACAGCCTAGGTCATTTATGGTGCTCCCCTCTAGACTCAATAATGCAGGGCCATATACCACTGTAACCAGTGTGGCCTGTGGAGTGCATAAGGGCACACATGCATTGTGTAGGTGATGCCCATACATATATGGCCCCAGCCCCACCATATGTGTGTGGGATACAACAGCAGTGGACTGATGGCAGCAATGGCAGTGTGATATACATGCAGACCCCTACATAACAACCACCGACAGCATGACATATGTGCAAAGCCTGGTATGTAGGTGAAGGACAGAGGCTGGAACAGAGACACATATGTGGACAACTGTTGCCATACACTAAGCAGGTTGCTGGTGTTACAGGATAGTCTGCAGCATACCCTTAGTCAGGGAATTGAGGTTAGAAACAGAACTGGATGTAGCCATGTACAAATAGCACTCAACATACACTGCCAGTGTAATATCTGACACAGAACCTGTGTGGTGGACAGACAAAACATGATAGGCGTACCTCTGGCCAGCAAGAGGATAGGCCCACAGTTGTGAGCTATGCAGATAGACTGCATTCCAAGGTAAACTAGTATGTACACACACACCCTGTAACACCAGTACTACACAAAGCATAACACAGCTCTACTTGCAGACTGTCTATAGTTCTTGATCCTCCTACAAATATGTGGCTACCCTGAGTGTGCCGATTCTCATGTAAGAGGTACTGCTACCTGCTACCAGTAACACGGATGCCCACACACAGGAAGGATGTCCATCACACAGGAAATGTTAATGAACCACACCCACATGCTGTAGGGATTTATAGTGGGTGGTTGCCATGACAGTGGTAATTGGAAGTACTACACATGTGTAATCATATATATATATATATATATATATATATATATATATATATATATATATATATAAATGGGTCTACTTCTATTCACTGACTCCCATTTCGTCGAACTTTCATTTCACTGAAACTTCATTACATCGACAAGCAATTTAGGTGGGGGGCTTCGGCCCCCACACCCCCCAATGTGGGGGGCTGTGCCCCCCACACACCCCCTACTATATATATCAACTCCAGGGTCGCATAACATTGGGGAAGGGGGCAAATGCTTGTCGATGTAATGAAGTTTCAGTGAAATGAAAGTTCGACGAAATGGGAGTCAGTGAATAGAAGTAGACCCATATAAATATATATATATGGCTAGCTGGATAAGTATATGTACATATATTTCCGCCATATGTCATGGACATGGAGTGTAGCCCTACTCCAGCCCCTACAGTCCCAAAGTCGAAGCGCAAGGGGATGTCAGGTATGTATAGCAGGTATATTACTAGACTATTGCTACTGTCATTGGGATTGTCTTCACAGATATGTTGTGTGTGGTAGGTCACATCTTCTTATAACATGTGTGCCATTGGCTAGTGATAGACATCCTAAGGACATCATTGTAAAGTACCGCTGCTAACACATAATGCCCCTGTGGACTGCAGCAGAGATATTGGCCAATATATGTGGAAATTCTGACACACTCTGTACAGTCCAGAGGTATACACATAAGCCCTTAGTGCAAAATATGTGTGCCATGCCTGACAATATGGATGTAGACAGCCATGTAGATGGGTATATCACATAATGACTGGTATGCCACCATAGGGTATGCATTCACACACCTCTGTCTGGCCTGACACAAAACGACCACTGGTACAGGGGTGCCATGGCCGCATACTACCCACTACATATTGACATACATCTGTACAGCATCCCACTGCTCTGTTTGACATACATGACTGTTAAGGGAGACCCGGCAGCAGTACATCTGGCAAGTATCTGCACATGACATCTCACTGGGGGAATGCACATGTACCTGCATATATAGCAGGCTCAACAGGCATGTCACAGCACAGGGTAAGATACACCTGTGTGAAAGTGCATAACTACAACCAATTTGAACATAGCCACAGCCACATATGGTAAGCTAGCATAACATTACAGTATATGGACTATCTGCTCTACACCATCCTCATATGTGCCACTCACAGACTGACCCTACATATACTGAGCTGCTACACAATTTGGTCTGATGGCTGTCTGTGGTATGGGACATGTGTGTGTATGGCCCTACAATCATGTACTCCAATACAGTACCATACAGTGGCACAGCATGTAACATCAGATAGGAGGGGAACTAGAACAATGCCATCTACCACAGTCTGTACACAGGCTAAAGTACATATTAACAAAACACATACTGTCAACATTCACCATAAGTACACAAACCTCAGTATTGTACAAACATCCACAGAATGTTCAGGTTATGTCATGTAATATAACCCCTACTGTACATAACATGTGTAGCAGTTGGATATGTCACTGGCCTCTTATCAGATATGATGCCACTAATTATGGTGTACAGCACATTTGCACCACTTCATGAACGACATATGTACAAAGGTTGACAGAGGTGTGGCTGGAAGCACATACACAGGGCCAATATTGACATGTTGCTGTGATAACCTCATACATTTACTGTTGTAACAGGGTTTGTTGCAATATATGTCCTGTGAGGGATATGACATCAGCGACTATCATGGCTGTCACCATCAACAGACTGCAATCCTCACACTACCTTTTGCAGTTCACAGATAGATGCTCCATGAGTAACACATGAAACCAAAGGCACAACATTGCCCAGTCTGCAGATGACCCTGCAGATGGAGAGTCCTCATTAACATGGAACTGACATGGCAGGTATTCAGACATGTACGACAGCCATATCCACACAAACACTGTTAAACCAACATTAATCCAAATGCAGTATAGCAGCACTTACAGTTTGTAGTCAGGTCAGGCACATCCCCCTCCTGTTTGTTACCCTCTTTCCACAGTATGTGTTGTTAGCGGTAAATCCACAAACCATCTGAGATGCTGTTTGCCAAATGACAGATCTAGTTCCTGCTCACACTGAATGAAAGGGCCAACACCACCATGATGTTCCTAGATATTGTAGTGTGTTTCCATGTAATTGGCTATGGGAATGTTACCACAGCTGTTTCACATGCAATCAGCTAGGAGAGGGCTGCAATTCATGCAGAGGCCATCAGCTGATCATGAGCAGCACTTAAAATACACATGCTGCTGCCTAAGTAAAGCAGGTGTAGGTCTTCACATCCATCAGAGAGGGAATGGGAGAGGCAGACAGAGGCAAAGACATGTCAGGGAGGGGTGGGAAAGTAAAACTGAAGCATGTTTGCATCACACACCTACCAGCACAGGGTATTAAACCCTTGACAACTATGTAGTGCTATTACAGTTAAATGCACTTATTGGATGCACCACATGGGTTACCTGTTTTGGACCATTCAGAACATATATGTGATTGTGAGTGACATCTGCAACAGGAATATGGTAGCTATATGGTAGGTGATTTACACATACATGTCTGCATGAACAGGTGCCAGCGTCAACACAGCCACACTCTCACAGGGACACACATACATTGACACACTTGGCAGGGCCAGGAGTACAACTCATCAGTAGTGATATTGCCACAACACATCACTGTGCAGGTATCACAGGCACCACACGGGTCATACGGAGGTTGTATGGGCAAAGGGTATGAGGAGATGTCTGACATCAGATGCCATGCTTCAGTATGCCCATGGGGGTTGTAGTGAATGTGAACATACGCACCACACAACACACACAAACAAACACTCAGTATGCCAGTACTGGCATGCATGGGTGCATGTCTGCACTTGTGTGGGGGTCGACTGTGTCAGCAGGCTATACAAGAGTAGGCGATGGGTATACCTTGGCATCAGGCCACATGACAATGGTCTGCATTGTGGCTCAGGGCTGTAGTTTCTGCATTTGCCCACACAGGTGAGTATTGTATCCCCCATCCAGTCACCTGGGTGACTATTGTGTGTGGCCAATGCTGTGCACTGCTTGCCATGTATGTGTTCCTTAGTCCATGACATGGATGGTGTCTGGGATGTGCACACCTCCCACATGCATGGACAGTGACATGCAAAACTGTACCTGGGGCATCTGGCCCATGTTGTGAACACAGATCATCATTGGATATGCCAGTCTTGCCCACCTGTGGCAGGAACTGGTAATGTCCAGCAGATTTAGCCTGCACCTACATTGATAGCATACTAACAGCATTCCCTGGTGTCAGTGGCATCTGTCCATACAGGGCATGTTATCAGGCATGGTATGTCCTTTGTGGGTCACATGTGATGGCACCACAGGTGGTGCAGGTGTTTATGGAGAACATGGGGGAGGTGCACTGTCTGTATGTATGTGCATATTGGACAGATGGGCAGGGTGTCATGGCCTCTGTAGCCACTGCTATCACTCCATAGTTACTATCAGTGGCCATTATGCAGTGTACTACCCACATATTGGCTGTTGCTTAGGCATGTGTGTGTATGAGACATGGGTTGAGAGTGTTCTCTGCATAATACTGAGGTTGCTAACTGTGATTGCCTGGCCTTGATGTCACAGCACCCCAGCCTCTCAGCTATTTCACATCTGTTATCCTTGTGCGGTAGACATTGTGATATTTAGTTTGGCCACCATATAAGAAATATGCAAAACCCACTCTACATTGGCCACAGGTGTCTCACACACACACACACACACACACACACACACACACACACCTGTCATGTCTTGGAATAGAACCCCTACCTAACTAATTTATTACATTACAGCACTATGCAGTTATAGTATGCGCCACAGACATTATGGAGTGTTCCTTCCCGAAAGGTGTATTTCACAATGAATGACATCAGCAGGATTACCAAAGTAGGGTATTTGAAATGTACTGTGAGTTACAAGCCTAAAATACATTGCTCCCTACACAGACATTGAAACACACACAAAACACCCACAACTGACATGTGTGGTTATAGAACTCCTGACAGAGGTCTATACCACACTACAGCATGGAGCCGTTACAGGACTCACCACAGGGGGGTAGTAGATAGCTCCTTCCCCAAAGGTGTATTTCACAATGAATGACATCAGCAGGATTACCAAAGTAGGGAATTTGAAATGTATTGCGAGTGACTAGCCTAAAATGCATTGCTCCCTACACAGACATTGAAACACACACAAAACATCCACACAGAACCCCTGACAGAGGTCTATATCACACTACAGCATGGAGCTGTTATCGGATGCACCACGGGGATTACTAGAGAGCTCCTTCCCCAAAGGTGTATTTCACAATGAATGACATCAGCAGGATTACCAGAGTAGGGCATTTGAAATGTACTATGATAGACTAGCCTAAAATGCATTGCTCCCTACACAGACAGTGAGACTCACACAAAACATACACAACCAACATGTGTGGGTATTGAACCCCCTGACCCAGGTCTATATTACATGATAGCATGGAGCTGTTATAGGACACACCACAGAGATTACTAATAAATGTTGTCCCAAAGGTGTATTTCACAATGAATGACATCAGCAGGCTTGCCAAAGTAGGGCATTTTAAATGTAATGTGAGTGGCTAACCTATAATGCATTCCTCCATACAAAGACATTGAAACACATGCACAAAACATCCAGTACTGCCATGGGTGGGGATGTAACCCTACCATGATTCTAAATCACAGTACAGCAGTACGCAGTTACAGGACACACTACAGAGATTACTGGGCTACTACCTTCCCAGAGGTGTATTTCTAGGTGGGTGACATCAGCAGCTTTGCCAAAGTTGTGTATATGAATTGTAAGGAGTGAGAGTACCCTAAAAAGCATTGCTCTCTACACAGTCAGACATGCACCAAAACACACACACAGACTCAAACACATAGTTGCCAAGTATACGGTTAGAACACCTACCTAGCTACTTTTTCACACTAGAGTAGCATGCAGTTACAGGATGTACTTCAGAGGTTACTGGGCTGCAACTTTCCCAGAGGTGTATTTTTAGGTGGGTGACATCAGCAGCCTTGTCAAAGTTGAGTATATGAATTGCAAGGAGTGTTGAATACCCTAAAAGCATTGCTCTCTACACAGCCAGAGACACACACACAAACATTCTCACACGCACGCAGTTGTCAAGTCTGGGGTTAGAAATCCTATCTAAGTAGGTTACTACACTACAGTAGTATGCAGTTATAGGATGGTCTACAGAGATTATTGGGCTGCAATCTTCCCAGAGGTGTAATTCTAAGTGGTTAACATCAGCGGCCCATGCCAAAGTTGAGTATATGACTTGTAAGGGGTGTGAGTACCCTAAAAACCATTGCTCTTTACACAATCAAAGAGATATGCACAGTTGCCAAGTCTGGAGTTAAAACTCCAATCTAAGTAGGTTATTACACTACACCAGTATGCAGTTACAGGACACACTACGGAGAGTACAGGGCTACAGCTTTCCCAGAGGTTTAATTCTAAGTGGGTGACATCAGCAGCCTTGCCAAAGTTGAATATATTACTTGTAAGGAATGTGAGTACCCTAAAAGTCATTGCTCTCGACACAGTCAGAGACAGACAGACACACACAGCTGCCAAGTCTGGGGTTAGAACTTCTATATAAGTACTTTGTTAGACTACAGCAATATGCAGTTACAGGATGCGCTACAGAGATTATTGAGCTACAACCTTCCCAGAGGTGTAATTCTAAGTGGGTGACATCAGTGGCCTTGTCAAAGTTGAGCATATGACTTGTAAGGTGTGGGAGTACCCTAAAAAACATTGCTCTCTACACAGACAGACATGTACACAAACACACACAGTTGCCAACTCTGGGAGTAGAACTCCTATCTAAGCAGGTTGTTACATTACAGCAGTACACAGTTACAGGACATGCAACAGAGATTACTGGGCTGCAACCTTCCCAGAGATGTAATTCTAAGTGGGTGACATCAGTGGCCTTGCAAAGTTGAGTATAAGACTTGTACAGAGTGTGAGTACCCTAAAAAGGGTTCCTATTGTGTGATCAAAAATTGTAAATGGCGAATGCATTTTGAGCGAACCCGATTATTTGAAATGTCAAAACATCATGCACGTAACACGGAAATCACCGTAGGGAATATTTTCCCTTTACTTCAATGCAGTGCAATCTCGGAGTAGGAATATTTAAGTAGCGGGGATGTGGGGGGTGCAGGGGGGTTTGCCCCCCTGCCTACAGCGTTTAGGTAAGTATAGTTTTTTTATTTTTTTTTTATTATATTTCAAAATTTCAAACATCGCTCATATGGTGTCGACCATATGGTGTTCAATGTTTGAAACTTTTGAAAATATAATATAGACCCCCTAAAAATCATTGCTCTCTACACAGTCAGAGACATACACAAACACACAGTTGCTAAGTCTGGGGTTAGAACTCCTATCTCAGTACTTTATCACACTACAGCTGTGCACAGTTACAGGATGCACTACAGAGATTACTGGGCAGCAGCCTTCCCAGAGGTGTATTTCCAGGTGGGTGACATCAGCAGCCCTGGCAAAGTTGAGTATATGAATTTTAAGGAGTGTGAGTACCCTAAAAAGCATTGCTGTTTACAAAGTCAGAGACAGACACTTACACAAACACACACACAGTTGCAAAGTCTGGGGTTAGAGCTTCTATCTAAGTACTTTATCACACGACAGCATTATGCAGTTACAGGACGCACTATGGAGATTATTAGGATGCAACCTTGCAAGAGGTGTATTTCTCGATGGGTGACATTAGCAGCCTTGCCAAAGTTGTGTATATGAATTCTAAGGAGTGTTAGTACCCTAAAAAGAATTGCTCTCTACACAGTCAGACACACACTCACACAATTGCCAGGTTGGGAGTTAGAACACCTACCTAACTAGTTTATCACACTACAGCAGTATGCAGTTTTGGGACATGCCACAGAGATTACTGGGCTACAACCCTACCAAAGGTGTATTTCACATTGGATGTCCTCAGCAGGCTTGTTATAGTAGGTCTATGGGGAGGGCAGTGTGTGAATGGGACATGACCCATTCATCTAGGGGTTGACACACCACATGCAAGCACACACGTGGATCATATGTCACAGGTACATGTATACAGCTGCTAGATGACTACTTCCTTGTACAGTCATGTTGCACAGCTGGCTAGTGCACCACATAGTCTGTAATGCTGACAGATACTGGTGGCTGATATCTGCAGTGAGTGACATCTACACCTCATGTGTTTGAAGACCTTTGGCTGTGTACTGGGTGGACAGGCCTGGGTGGTTCCTTGTCACATTCACCCTCTTCCACACATCTATGTACATTTTCCTTTGGCTTGTTATAGTATGTTGTCCTGACATATATGTCTGTATTCTTGTCCACTGTGTGCGCAAGGAATGAGTGGTGCATACTGATGAGTGTCTGCACTAACAACTGCAACTGCCAGATATGTGTGGTCCACTGGTGTTTGCAGTCATAGAATTCATGTGTTTAAGTGTGTGAGCATGCCCAGTATGACCTTTCAGTATGTTGATGACTGACATTGCCTTCATTTCTTTAAGTGTGTGAACATGCCCAGTATGGCCGTTTATATAGATTGTGTGGATCATGTCCAGGTAGTTTGCTCTGCACTGCTGACCTTTGTGTTGTACACTGAGAGGTAGCATGCTGTCTCTGCAGGGTATCCATCGATCATTTGGCATTGACTGTTACTACATTTCTGTATAGAGTGGGGGGCACACCTGACTGTTATCACATTACTATGTAGGATGGGAGGGTGCACACCTGACTATTTCTATATTTCTACACAGGTTTGGGGGGCACACCTGACTGTTACTATATGTCTTTGTAGGATGGGGGGCACACCTGACTATTTCTATATTTCTATACAGGTTTGGGGGGCACTCCTGACTATTTCTATATTTCTACGCAAGTGTGGGGGGCACACCTGACTATTACTATTTTTCTATGTAGGATGGGGGGGCACACCTGACTATTTCTATATTTCTACACAGGTGTGGGGAGGCACACCTGACTGATACTATCTGTCTATGTAGGATAGGTGGAGGGCACACCTGACTACTTCTATATTTCAGCACAAGTTTGGGGGGGCACACCTGACTGTTATTGTATTTCTATGTAGGATGGGGGAAGGCACACCTGACTATTTCTATATTTCTACACAGGGTTGGGGGGCACACCTGACTATTTCTATATTTCTACGTAAGTGTGGGGGGCACACCTGACTGTTACTATATTTTCATGTAGGATGGGGGGAGGGCACACCTGACTATTTCTATATTTCTACACAGGTTTGGGGAGGCACACCTGACTGTTACGATATGTTTATGTAGGATGGAGGAAGGGCACACCGGACTATTTCTATATTTCTACACAGGTTTGGAGGGGCACACCTGACTATTACTATATTTCTATGTAGGAAGCGGGGAGGGCACACCTGACTATTTCTACATTTCTACACAGGATTGGGGGGCACAACTGACAGTTACTATATGTCTACATAGGGTGGGGGGGCACACCTGACACTTGTACATATTTGCTAGGACTGTACTGGTATGTCAAGTACTCCATTTCAGTCTGTAGTCTTACCTATCATGCTGGCTAGGCATACCAGTGTACTAGAGTTCTTATCTTTTGATTACGTACATATTAGTTTCTGACTTCCTAGCCTTCACAACTGACTTCCCACTACCTGGCTTGCTGTAGTCTGTCTGTGTAGGCCTGGGATGGGGTTTATCCATAGCCCTCATTCAGAGGCCATAGTACAGCATTTGTTTGTGTTTGTCCACACCTGTCCTGCTGGCTGTGACTGTTGTTGGGTATGTGAGCTGCCTCCTGACTGGCATGTGTGAGTCCCTTATCTTGTGGGTGTCCCAGTATTGATGGTGATGCTGCAGGGCTGCCTGTGTCAGATGCACATAATGCACTCCATACGCATGGTTAGGCACAGGTAGTGCAATGTTTGGCATCCCTTTTACTGTATGTGAGAGTCAGAGAGAGGTTCTATTCCCTGGGTCCCTCCCATGTCAGTGTATATGCTATGCATTGCCTCTTTGCCAGGGCCAGGGCATACTGGGCACGCCTCCTTCTGCCTACTGGGGCAGTTTCAGGTTGTTCCTCTTCTGAGTCACTCTGTGCCTGTGCAGCCCTTGGCAATGGTGGGGGGCTGTGTGGCCCTGTCCCATGCTGCTCCTGCTGCAGCAGTTTCCGGAGGATCATATTGTGTAGCATGGCACATATAAGGACGATTTGGGTACATATAGTTGGTGAGTACTGCAAGGCTCCACCGGATGTGTCCAGGCACTGGAACCATGACTTGAACATCCCAAACACATGCTCTATTATGATTCTTGTTTGTGCGTGTGCCTCATTTTGGAGTTCTTGTTCAGGTGTGTGTGCATTTCTGATGGGTGTCATTAGCTACGGCTCCAGTGAATATCCAGCATCCCCCACTAGGTGACCGTGTGGGATGTCCCCATTGGCAAATCTCTGGTACAGCTGCGTCAGATGCCAGATGTGGGAATTGTGATAGCTTCCAAGGCAGCCAGCATGCACATTCAGTATTATGCCTTGGGCATCGCACACGACCAGGCAGTTGATGGAGGGGAAGCCCTTGCAGTAGATTTAGACCCTACCCCGCTCACCAGGTGGTGCTTTGATGCATATGTGCGTGCAGTCTATTGCACCCACTACCTGAGGGTATTCTGCTATTTGGTGGAAGAGATGTATATTGCTGGCCAATGCCTCACGGGTGATGGGGAAATATACGTGCTCACAGACATGTGCTGACATGGCATCCAGGAACTGGTGGAGTACCCTGGATGCTGATGCCTGTGAAATCCCCATCATATCCCCAGTTGGCCTTTGGAAGGTACCTGTAGCTAGTATTCTTAGGCCTATACATACCTTGGTATCCACTGGGATAGGTTCCCCTCTGTTAGTTCTGTGTGTGAGGTGTGGCTGGCACAGCTCCACAATTTGCTGTAAGGAGGTCCCTGTCCACTCTATAGCACTCCACTATCTCCAGCTCATGTAGCCCTTGGTAGGTTACCCTGGGTCTGTACACTCTTCTCGATCTCCTCACTGTGGGTTGGTTGGCAGCATTCACATCCTCATCACCCTCAGCCTCTTCCACAAGTTGTATGATATGTATTGCAGCCCGTAACATTTTGCTGTTGTGAGTGTTAAAAGTTCCATGCTTGTTTACACTGGTGGCATATAGTGTGGGAAAAAACAGAGGGGAGGGTGTTTGCTTAGTTTATAGTAGTGTTCTGGGCTGGGCTGATCTGTTGCCTGTGTAATTGGCTGGTTTTGAAACATTTTACCTGGCAGCTAAGCTAGTTCTCCTTGATTACCTTCCTACTGCTATTTTCTCTTCCCATTGCCTCCCTGTTTAAGCCCATGTGTGTGCAGGCAAACAGAGTGCTCAGATCTGCAGAGTGCTTCTATTTCCTGGTTTAACTTTTTTTTTCTTCCTGTAAAACTCAGTGTGTGGCACACAAGCACACTTAGGCAATGTAAAGAGTGCTAGGCAGGTTCAGACACACCCACTAGCTTAGCTGTGCTAAGCTAGGAGCAAACCAACCTGAGCCATAGGGCTCCAGTCCACTTACAGTATGCCTGACAAACCCACCCATGATGTCACCTTCCTCCTAGTCTTGCACTCAGCTATTCATACTCTTACACTGTTGGGACCTTACTCATATGCTAGGGAAAACTGGGATTCACTATCCTTCCCCTCATTTGCATAGGATTGGCTGCTAATGTATAGCTACATGTGTCACACTAAGCCTCCCCCCTTAGCAACCACTATTCACTGTCCAGATTGTCTTCTGCCTGCCATTGACTTGCATGGCAGAATACTGATTTTAGGTAGAATGCTTATTTTAGGGTTTTTTTTCTTATTTTCCCACCGATCCCATTTGCATGCCACTGCCCTATGCTTAAACAGCCGAGATCAGCAAAAAAAAATTAAACTTATTTTTTTTCTGAACACTTTGGCATGCCACTGGCCATATATTTGGCCATTGGCATGCCTTACACATGATATACGCCCTTTATTTGTAGCTGCCATGGCTCTGTTTTGTAGTTTGCAGAAATGTACTCTGTTAATACCCGAGTACATTTCTGCAGACTATACTAGTCATGCACGGACAGCTGCCAGCTTTCTGGATAACAAATTACCCTCATTTGCATGGCTTTCACCTGCAAATGAGGTAACTTGCATCCTCAAGCTCGGTCCATGCAGAATTAGTTTTAGAGCCCGCGTGCATATGCCGGGAGCTCATTCCTGGATCACACGCTGGCAATATTGCCAGGATTAGCTCTAACACTGATCCTGCACGGGATCGGTGGCTTCGTGAATTTGGGGGGGGGGTCAGAAGCCATTGAAAGAGAGTATTCATTTGTGTCTGCGCCAACATTATATGCAGGAGAAGGGGAAAACTGCCATATTGTTGTACAAGCTGAATCAAGGGATGACCCTAAGTGCTTGAAATGTAAATTTAGAGAAATGTGCAACCCCCAGACAAATGTTACATTGGAGAGGCACTTATTTTATACAAGAGACCAAAAGCCAGGAGAAACATTTGCAGCTTACATTACTGACTTGAGAAACAAAGCTAAAACGTGCAGGTTTGGGGATTTGAAAGATGAGTTGATTAAAGACATGCTTGTGTGTGTGCTGTTAATAATGCTGCTGTCAGACAGATTTTGCTTTAAGACAGTGATTTATCATTGAGCAAATACATAGAAAGTTGTCAAATCCACAAGCTTATAGAAAGGCACACACATATGCTTGCTAGTGATAAGAGCATGGTTGTAACAGCCTCTAGACCAAGAGTAGAGAGCATGCAGCAAGTGGCTATCAGAAACAGGCCCAAGTACATGGTAGCGGTAGCCCCTGTTGGATTTCCAGGAAGAGCATGTACATTTCCAGCAAGTTCTAAAACCACCTCTCTAAAACTGACATGGCCAGTGCAGCATAAAGGTGAGTCAGCAAAATCCAAGTCAGGTCTCATTGTTAACTGTCATAACTGTGGTGCCAGTCATGAGTCCAAAAGAGAAAAATGCTTAGCATTTGGTCAGCAATGCCACAAGTATAAAAAATGGAACCACTTGTAAAAGCTTTGCAAATCAAGCAAGCCTCATTCATTTATTAAGAAAGGTCACATCACATAGAAAGCTGCAACTCTACTTTCTATGTAGATGGTGTATCAGTAGTTGGTGAAAAGGTCAATGCAGTGGACTTGGAAAAAAAGTGTTTTGTACTGTCTTGATCAATGGTAAACCCACAGAGCTCAAGGTAGACACTGGTTTAAAGTGCAAAGTTATGTCAGCAGAAACATTTGTTAGAGTAAGAGCTGGTGAACAACTTAATTTGGCCAATTGTGTGAAGCTTGTTGCTTATGGAGGTGAACAGATTCAGACCGAAGGCTCAGTAATGCTTTCATGCTATCCAGCTGGGGACAGTTACAGCTTGCAATTTTATGTAGTCCAAAGACCTGCGCAGTTATTATTAGGTCTTATTAGGTCTTAGAGACAGTTAAGAATGAAATTGCTATCCTTTACCAAAGAAGTCCATCATGTAAGCACATGTCCTAGCTCCAGTATCACCGATGCTATTTTTCTCAGAGTATGCAGATATTTTTGAAGACAATCTAGATAAACTTCTAGTTGTATACTCCATGAAATTAGATGTAGAGTTTAGTTCAGTGGTCAGACCAGTAGGAAGACTTCTGATAGCTATGCAGGACAGTGTCAAAGTCCAGTTAGATAAAATGGTGCAGCAAGGTGTGATTTGCCCAGTTACAGAACCAATTGAATGGGTGTCTTCCATGGTAGTCACTCATAAGGAAAGCTCAGATGAAATCAGAATATGTATTGATCCAAGATACTTAAACAAAGCATTAAAGAGACCTCACCATCCTATGCTTACAGCCAAAGAAGTTGCTATGCTCATGCCAGATGCCACTGTTTTTTCTGTCTTTAGATGCAAAGCGTTCATTTTGGCAAGTAATGCTTGATTGCAGATCTTCACTACTGACTACATTCAGCACACCATTTGGTAGATAACAGATGTCTGAGAATGCCTTTTAGAATAAATTCTGCCAGTGAAGTCTTTCAGCATGCAATGGAGCAAATGTTTTGGGTTATCCGTGTACTATAATAGTAGATGATTTACTAGTTGGAGGCAATGATAAAGCAGAGCATGATAGAAACCTCAGGAAAGTTCTGGAAATAGCACATAAAGTGAATCTAAAGCTCAATCTTCTGAAATGTAAATTCAGGCTACCAGAAGTTACTTATGTAGGTCATTTGTTTACCAGTTCAGGCTTACAATCAGATCCTTCCAAACAAACAGCCATTCTTGAGATGTCAGCTCCAGACAATGTCTAAGCCTTACAGTATTTTCATAGCATGGTTAACTATCTGGGCAAGTTTATGCCAGACTTCATTGAATTAACAGCACTCTTAAAAGAGCTAATGTGCAAAAAAAGTCACCTGGCCATAGTTGGAACAACAACAGAGAGCATTTGATGACTTTAAACAGAAAATTGCCATTCCCCCATGTCAAGATATTATGATATCCACAAACCAATGATTCTTTCCTGTGATACTTCAAAGTTTGGTCTTGGTGCAGTTGTTCTTCAAGATGGCAGACCAGTAGCCTATGCATCTAGAACTCTTACCAAACCGAGATGTAGTATGCTCAAATTGAGAAAGAACTTTTAGCAATTGTGTTTGCTTGTTTGAAGTTCCATGGTTATGTTTATGGCTGAGCTATCCAGATTGAAACTGATCATCAGCCCCTAGTCACTATTTTAAAGAAGCCTATGCATGCAGCTCCAGCAAAATTACAAAGAATGATGCTTAGATTACAAAATTACAACTTCAAAATGGTTTATACAAAAGGCAAACGTCTTTATCTGGCTGATACCATATCCAGATTGCCCAGAAATGCCACAGAAAAGCTTGATGCAGAGAATTGTAACTTTGATGTCATGGAAATGTGTAATTTTGTACCACAAGAATAGATGAGCTAAGAGATCATACAAAGACTAATCCAATTTTGTAAAAGCTCAACCACTTCATCAATGCTGGATGGCCGTCAAAGCAATCTTGTGTACCAACAGAAGTGCAACCTTACTTTCCTTACAGAGATGAGATGTTGATGGAAGATCGTATAATTTTCAAAGGTATTAAAGTTGTCATTCCTACTTCCTTACAACATGAGTACATCCAGATTTTGCATCGTGGCCATTCAGGTTCCAAATTTACCAAAATAAGAGTGAGAGGACTAGTATTTTGGCCTTCTCTATCAAAAGATATCAATAAAGTACTATCATCTTGTTCAGTCTGCAATAGTACTAAACTAGATTGCAAAAAGAGCCACTTCAGCTAAGCCAAATTCCTGAACTACCTTGGTCAACAGTAGCCACTGGCATATTTGAGTAGAACAGTCAACATTACTTAGTGTTGGTAGACTCTTATTCAAACTAGTTTGAGATGGAGCTGCTACCTAACCTAACGTCCAGTACTGTCATTACTAAGTTGAAATTACATTTCTCAGTCCATGGTAGTCCACATAAAGTTATTTCTGACAACGGTTCCCAGTTTACCAGTCAGCTATTTCATAAACTTGCAAAAGAGTGAGACTTTATCCATGCTACTAGTAGTCTTGAATACCCACAGTCAAATGGCCTAGCTGAACGTGCAGTGCAAAGTGCAAAGCAATTAATAGAGAGGTCAAAGCATGACAACACTGATGTTTTCTTGAATTTGCTTAATCTCAGAAATATACCCAGTGACAATTTACTTGGCCCACCTGCTCAGAGGCTTCTGTCTAGACAAACCAGAACAACTTTGCCTATCAATTCCAGTTTGTTGGTGTCTAATGCTAAAAACACCAGAGGAATCAAAGCCCGACTATTCAAAAAGTATTCATTTCAGAAGTCCAACTAGGATAAAATGAGTAGATTTCTTTGTCCATTAAAAGAAGGAGAGATATTGAGGAAGCAAATGGCGAAAGGTTTTGATCGAACTGGACAACTGAGAGGTAGATGTGCCGAGCCGAGATCCTACTTAGTGGAATGTGAGGGTATAGAATACAAAAGAAGTCACAAGTATCTTCTTCCTGTGTCTGAATTGATATTGCAGCATTGTACCTGTGATACAGACTCTAGATCTCAGAGCAATCCAGCAATGTTCCTGTTGAAAGACATGTCTCAGTACCTATTCCCATTCCAGATGATGTCCCAGATGTCCCTGAAGCTGAACATTCATTAAAGACAGTCCCTGTTGTTAAACCCAGTCCTAGTTTTTATCTCACACGATCAGGTTGTATTTCTAGACCTAGGGTAAAATCCGCAGCAACCTGAACATGATAGTTTCATTTGTAGCTAGTGATGTATAATTGCATGTCAGAGGATTATTTCTGTATAATTGCATGTCAATGACTGTTGTCATTCTTACTGTGCATGACCTATTTCTCAAAGAGGGAGGAAGTAGAACAGTGCATGTGTTGCAACCTTATTAAACATTTCAAAGTGAGGGAACGTGCATACAAATAGAGAGCACATGCAGGGAGCAGTGCCATTTTGAGAGAACATCCAGAGTATTAACATGTATGAGTGCAGAAGTCAGTCTGTTTATAAGTTTATTTAAGTTTAAGTTAATAAGCCTCAATCCTGATGTGTTTGTATATAATAAAGCTGCTTGAATTGAACCCACAACTGTTCATCTGTTTTATCCTGACTGTACGAATGACAGTCATGTTTCAGTGATAGTAACAAACATACCCTGAGTTGCAGAAAACACAACACTAATTGTTTTATATAAAGAGGTCTAGGTCAAAAGTTTCTTGCACATGGAATATGGGAGCATGACTCACTACAGAGCACTGATCTCAATAGTTTGTCCTTTTCTAACTGGGTCTTGTATCACTGCAGCACATTTTGGCAGTCTTGGTTATTGTGTAGACATACAATTGCAGAATATGTCCACATAATGATTGTACACAAATCACCTTCTGCTCTAGAAAAAAAACATGAGATAATGGAATATATACATACATATAGATATATATATATATATATATATATATATATATATATATATATATATATATATATTTACAGTATAATCTACAGATTAACAGAAGAGAGGCACTGTGGATGTGAAACTATAATGTCTCAGGTATAAGACTACTCTGTTTTTGGAGCAATTACACACAGGACTTGAATGAGTTCTGATACCCATGTCGGTGTGCTGCAGAGTATTGCTAATGAAGTCTTCTTAAGAAAGGGCAGTCTCAGACCTAGCATTATAAGGAGGAGAATAATATGTCAAGAGTTGGAAGGCAGCGGCTGTCTAAAAACTGATCACCAAGCACCTTGATTTACCATTCGGTAAAGTACAAATTCTAACCAGTCACATCTGATGGATCTGGATTTTATGACAGCAGACACTGAAAATGCAAGGAGTACTTCAAAAAAGCTCTAACAAATATACATTAATGCAATGCAGAGACATAATTAAGGTATAAGCAAGAATGCAAAGTAAAGAAATAATTAAGGCAACTCAAAAATGTTATCACAGTAAAAGCAAATGTGTGCTTGTATAAATAAAAGTTTATAAAAGTAATGGTACTTACGTATTATCACAACCACACACTGTCAGTATTCAAGGAATTCTGGGCAACATTCCGTTCTCAATTAAATAACGTTTTTCCGAGAATGCCGTGAATGCTGACAGCATGTGGTTGTCATAATACGTTAGTAAGTTTCAACCCCACATCTGTATAAGTTTGCTCGCTGCATGTCTAGACAGCACATAAAGAAATATATAAAACAGTAACCTATTAAGTTCCCTACAACATTTAGTCTTCTGTGGTCCAAAAGAAAACGGCAGGTATTTTTTATAAGCTTAGCCCTCCCACCCATGTACGCTACCAAACATGCCAATCACTAAAGAAAAGCCTAATACACTCTTATCTGATTACTTTATGCATGATTACTGCTAACTTTATAAAGTATCTAACTGGTCATTCTTGTTGTACCTATCAATTGCTTATTTCTCAAGAAGTTTAAATTATTTTTTTCAAACGTAATGTAATCAACACCATTATTGACCAGTCTGTTTTACAGACACTATTACATTCTCAAAGAGTATTAAACTGCTACTGGTCTCTACTGTTCAAAGTGTAGCTGAGAGGGAAAACAGCTTTACATGTACAACATCTAATCTTAGTAGTAGAGTTTTCAGTTTCACAGCAGGGTACAACAGTTTTATGTAATTACCAAAATAGAAGTAATGCTTCTATTATTTTTGTTTTCTTTTGCTACGCATTGATTTTCTATTTAATTACTTTTTTTAACATGTTTTTCATCTGTCAGAATTTGCAGCATTCTCGACAACATTCCAATAACAGTGTGGTTGCGATAATACGCAAGTACCAAAGAAATTCTCAGATGAACTTATTTTGAAGGTTTTTATGGAAATACTGTACTCACTGATCATTTGTCTTCTGTTCATCTCAGTTATTGCCCTTTATTATTCCTCATATTGGTACCTTGTATTAATTATCTTACAAGGGGTCTATAACTGGACAGTGAAGATCAGAGAACCATCATATATGTTGATGGTTGGACACCATTCTAGTACTGTAATGTAGCCCCTTGGATTCAGTGACCAATGGAGCGATAATACATATAAACTATTCATGTTAATGCATGTATCTAAATACTGAGATAGCTGTGGAGTCAACAACTCTTTCCTTTTTATTACCTTTCCAAATCCCCAGTTCTGTACCAAAGAATGAATAAACTCCAACACTAGAATAACCAGTCTGCTACCAGTGGAACAATAATCCTTTCCACTCACCTGACTCTGAAGAATGCAGGAGAAAATTAGACCCCACATCATCAATGCCACACATAGGAGCTATCCATTTCTGCCAATCAACTGACACAATATGACTTTGAATGTTTGGGAAAACATGATTATACAATGAAGAAAGAACAAATTAGAATCAGTCTAGTGAAAACATTATCTGGGAGTTTAGCAGAGAAGATTAATATACTGAACTTCTAATGACCATTATCCTGCAGCCTGGGTTTGATTCCTCTGTTTTACCTTTGCATTGTGTATATCACAGAGCAATGCACTCTATTAAACAGGTCTCCTAGATAATTCCTGAAAGGAAACAGCTGTGACTAACAAGGTTTGGTTATCTCATTAAAAAAATAAAAGTAAGAAGGTATAGTGAGTGGATGACATAATATTTAGCTCTGTCAAGAAGGAGGAAAAGCCTTTCACAGATGCACAATGAGAAATGAGACCTAAAGGTAGAGGCAGTGAATTTGACCAAAATGTATAATGTCTGGGCAGATAAAATGACAAAACAGGTAATGCATCTAAATGAATTCTTGTAATTAATATTAAGAAAGGAAGACACGTGAGATATTCAGAGCCACCCGGTATTCATACCCACGTTAACAGGGATAATCACAGTCTTTTCAGAGAAGAAATGGTCATGAATAAGTTAAAAAATCCTTTTGTGCACAATAAAACAAAGTATGACTGAATTCATCTAAGTGCTCTTAGATACATGCACTAACTTCTACTTAGGGTGTGGGTGCTGGCATAATGGTTGTAGTGTTTGCTTTATAGACATAAGGCACAATATTTTATTCTTAGATTTGGCATGAGAAATTTAGCTTGGCTTAAAATGGCCCACAAGGGCAGAATGCCTAGTACTAACCTATGAACATATGAACTCCTAGAGAACAGTGGGCAGATAGCCTATTACTAAGCTATGAACCTATTAAATCCTAGTGAACAGTAATACCAGATTGTTTTTCCCCAAAGAAGGGAGTCCGATATAAATATGAAAAACTAGAGAAACATGGAAAAGTAGGCATAAGTGTTAACATTTTGAGGGCCATAAATGAAATCGTTAGACAGCACAACTGCAGGTAAATGTGTCAGAGATAGTATCCAAGTCTTTCTAACTTGGAGCACTATGCAAATAACAAGAATGAGGAAGGCATAGTTCCCACATAGAGGTACAGAGGGCAAAACTCTTTTATCTGTTTTTTAATAGAATTGTGGTTTATTTTTTCAAGTTGCAGGAAGTACAATTTGGTGTTTGACATTTGTGATAGGGAACCATGAAACAGGACTGGAAAATGTTACATCTAGAATTCTTACAGAATTGAGAAAATCAGTAATTTGATTTGTTTTTTTAACATATCACGTGACAAAAGGTAACATTCTTGGACACTATAGATCTGATTCCTTTATGTAGGTGTGGGAACAAGAGAGACACTGGAATCACTTGATTGATGTCCTTCTATATCACTGTTGCAGTAGTCCACATAGAAGGGATCTCCAGCCCAGGGCAGCCTGATGCTCATCCAGTATGCAAAAGCCTAAAGATCTTGTATGTGCCATATGTCACATACTCCCTGCATGGAATGTAGAGCATGAAAAGTATATATGGATGCACCTATCAAGAGCTCTTTTGCTGCCAATTTTTCCTGTGTCTGATATTCAGAGAAGATATTATGAGTTGCTTTAGGTGGATACTCCTAAACCATCGACAGTTCTTCCTGTGTTGGCTGCCTTGTTAGATACTTTCATTCCTACCTCTGTCTTCCCTGAATCTGGCGTCATATCCTCTACCTTATCTATTTCAAGTTCTACTTCCCAAGTGGCTCGCCACTCTATTAGGTGTAGCTATTATGCTGCTGATGCCTCTTCCAAGGTTGTGGCATTGGGCCTGTCAAGAGACATTATTCTTGGCTTCATCTCCAGTCTCTTCCTGAGGATATTAAGGCCAAGTTGTTGGATGCTCTTTTGGATAATAAAGATCTTTTTGGGACTGCTGCTGCTGACATGTTTAAGTCTCTTGAAGAGAAAGGCAAAGCCTTGCAGGGCTTTAAACATATTTTTGCCTCTCCTATCCCTAAGTTCTGGAGGAATTATCCTTCTAGATCTGCTTTTGTTCACAGGCAACCCTGCCAGGCCTCCAATTATTGGAAGGGTGGGAGGTGGGCCCTTTCTACTGAGGCTTCTCAGATTTCTGTGGCCCAGAAGCCTGCTTTATCTGATAAGTTTGTTTCTGTTTGACAGCCCCCCCCCTTCTCGTAGACCAGTTTTCTTTGTTATTTCAGCTCTCCCTTTGTCTTCCAAATAGGCATCTTATCACTTCAGACTCTTGGGTTCTTTTTATCATCCATCAGGGTTACTTCATGGTATGGAAATCTCTCCCTCCTTTTTCAGGGATTCCTTAATCTCCTCTAGAGCAAATTTATAATTTCCTGGACATTCTGCTGTCCTGGGAGAACCAAGGAACCATTCAACCTGCTACCCCCTTCCAAAGTAGGAATAGTTTTTTTATTCCAGGATGTTCCTAGTTCCTCAGAAGGAGGGCAATTGCAGACCTATTTTGGATTTCTACCAGCTCAACACCTTTCTCACGGTCCCCCTTTTTGTTTTTGGATGCTTGCTCTTCAAATTCTGTTTCCTCTTTTATTACCCCAGACTTTTCTAGTGTTCTTGGATCTTAAATATGCTTATCTTCATATCCCTATTCATCCTTTCTTCGGGAAGTTTTTACATTTCTTTGTGTCTTCCTCTTATTTTTAGTTCTCTGCTTTCCCCTTTGGCCTTTCTTCTTTCCTAAGGGTATTCACAAAATGCCTAGTTCCTGTGGTTGCCTACTGCAGGCTCCAAGGCATTCAGATTTTTCCTTATCTAGATGACCTGTTGCTTCAGGCTCCTTCTACCAATCATTTGTTACAGGATCTACAGTTCACCATCTCTCTTCTTCAAAGTCTGGGGGTTTACTATCAACTTCCAAAAGTCCGTCCTGACTCCCACTCAGGTTCATGTATATCTGGGATGCAGGACTCAGACAGTGCGAATGTTGGCCTCTCTTCCACCTCCAAAGGTATTGTCATTGACAACCTTCTTTCAGTCTCTTCTTCCTCTGACTACCATGCCAGCCAAGGTGTTTCTGTGGGCCCTGGGATTTATAGCCTCTTCTATTCCAGTGCTTTCTCTTGCTAGACTGCATGTGCAAAAGGCTCAGTGGTACCTCAAGTTAGCTTAGCTGCAGTATTGTCACCCTCTGGACTTCAGTAAACCTCTCCTTCCTTGTCTCAAGAAGGAATTTGAGTGGTGGATTCAACAATTTACTCTTAACCTAGACTGGCTCCTTCATTCTCTAGTCCCTTCTCAGGAGCTATTCACTGATGCCTCCAAAATGGGGTGGGGATGCTTCTCTTGGTTACCTGAAAGTTCAGGGCCTCTGGCCTCCCAATCAGGAGTCAGACCATATCAACATCAAAGAGATGAGGGCTCTGATTCTGGCTGTTCAGGATTTTCATCCCATGTTCTGTCCAGGCCCTCTGAAGGTGTACACAGACAACACTACAGCGATGTGGTATGTCAACAAGCAAGGGAGCACAAAATCTTGTCTCCCCTATATGGCTCTTCAGGATTGGGAAGTGACTCTCATTTATCAGTTAACTCTTTGGGCAGTATATATTCCTTCAGAGCACAATCTAGTGGCAGACTCTAAAAGCAGGTCCAAAACACAGGCTCATGAATAGATGCTTCACAGAGATGTGTTTCTGGACATTTTCCATCAGTGAGGTATTCCTCATGTAGACATTTTTGCCTCCCCTCTCAGCAGGCAGCTTCCTGTCTCCTATTCCAGAGTGCCATGCCATCTGGCATGGAAGGCAGTCACCCTTTCTTTTCCTTGTAAGGGGATGTTTCTTTATGGTTTCCCTCCTCTTCCTCTACTGACAAGAGTCCTACAGAAGATTCAGTTGGACCCCCAAAAAATTGTGCTAGTGACTCCATTTTGACTGAGACAGCACTGGTTCCCCCTCTTAATGCATCCAGCTGGTGGCAATCATCGCAACTTACCTCACTGGTTGGATATCCCCACACATAGCAGGAGGTCTCTCATCTCTCCTCACTTGTCCACTATGCAACTGACATTGTGGGTGATAGGGTTTTGATCCCTTTCAGGCACTTCTTTTCTGAGGACTTGCTCAGGGTTTTATAGGCGGCAAGGAAACCCTCAACCAGAAAATCTTATATGTCCAAAACGAAAATATTTTTGGTCTGGTGCATCCTCATAGCCAAGACCCTTTTCAATGTGAGTCCCTCTGGTGATCTCTTATTTATTTGAGTTGCTCCAGTCTAGCTTGGCCTATTCTTCTTTTAAGGCCAATTTGTCAGCCATTTCTGCTTGTCTGCCCTAGAATCCTCCACTGACTTCTCGTTTTGAGGTCAAACAATTTCTTAAAGGTGTCCTGCATATTTGGCCTCCAAGAAAACCTATTCTTCCAAACTGGGTCCTTAATTTTGTTTTGGAAAAATTGACTCATCTTACTTTTGAACTTGCAGATTTTGTTTCTTTGCAACATTGTACCCGGAAGACTGTTTTGTTGCTGTCTCTTACTTCTGCTCAGAGGGTTTCTGAGCTCCAGGCCCTTATGGCCATTCCTCCTTTTTTGTTTTTTGTTTTTTTTTTTTCAGAGGGACAGGGTGTCCCTTCAAACTAATCCTACTTTTATGTCCAAGGTAGTAAATGAGTTGTCCTTGAATCAGTCAGTATGACTCTCTTCCTTTTTCCCTTCTCCTCAGTCGGCTAGTGAGAGGGTCCTGCACACCTTGGATTTGCACAGACAGTTCAGATACCTTTTAGATAAAACTAAGATTATTCATAAGACTGATTGGCTTTTTGTTTCCTTTCATCCCATGTTATTAGGGTTGCCTGTTTCTAAGCAAACCATCCTCCTGGATATCGAAGGTCATTTCTTTTTGTTATTTTTTTCATGACAAATCTCTGTTTACTTTTGTCATAACTCATTCCACGAGGGCTGTTGCCTCTTCTGGTGCCTTCTACAAGGGGTCAGGCACCAATTCCATCTTTGAAGCTTCTACTGTGTCTTTGTCTATATGTTTACTAAGCATTATAGGTTGGATATGGTTTCTAGGCCAGAGCAGGTTTTGCTGAAACCATTTTATGTGGGTTTGTTGAGGGCTCTTTTCAGTCTTCCACCAACCATTCTGTTTCTTCAGCTTTTTCCTCTACCTTCTATGTGGAATACTGCAACAGTGATATAGAAAGATATAGTAAAGTTGTGTAAAATCTTACTGTAACAGTAAATGTCCTTCTCTTAACTGTTGCAGTATTTGATCCCTTACTTCAACCCCTCTTGTTTGTTCTGTATGTTTTTCTTTCTGGATATGCATGCTCTTTTCTTGGGCAATTCATTTCTGGGTAGTTGTGTATATATATCCCTTTTATGCCCTACGTTCCATGCTGGGAGCATATATGTGACATATGCTGCATAGAAGTTCTTTAGGCCTTTGCATACTGGCCAAACATCAGGCTGCCCTGGGCAGGAGATCCCTTCTATGTGGAATAATGCAACAGGGAAGAGAAGAACATCTACTGTTACGGTAAGATTTTACACAACTGTACTTTCTATTTTTGTCTTCACTTACTGGAAATTTATGGAGTCACTGCTGAAAGAAATATTTATTCTCTGCTAGCCATTGAAATACAGGGATCAAGGCAATTTTGACTTGAATCATGAGGGCCACTATACTAAATCTGAAAGGAGCTTTGGATATATTTTAGTTAGGCTTTATCAAAGCATTTGGCATGCACTATATAAAAGGTTACTGAGCGCATTATCTAGAGCTGGAGTGGGCACATGGCTGGAAGTAAGTATATAATATTGGCAAGCAGTAAGAAACAAGTGTTTTAGTAAGTGAAGTTCATGCAGATAAAAAAGTAAGAGCCACCACAGAGATCAGTACCATTATGAGTCCTGTTCATTTCTGATGAGAGTGACTTTGCAGAAGGCCAGGAAGGAAAAGCTTGCTATTTTATTAATGTCACAAAGTTAAGTTACTGGACTGATACAACAAAGCTGTAGAAAGAATAGCAAGAAAGTTGGAATATCATTATAATGGATTAAATTATACCAGCTTAAGAGAAGGGGTATTGTTGGATGATCAGCACTAAAAGAAACAAAATAGTAAAGGGTCCTGGGGTAGCTGTTGTAAATGAAATAAGGGTGGTAAGCAATCCGTATGACTCAGCAGTTAAAAGGCCTCAGTAAGCCCCCTCTGATCACCAGTTGAGGAACAGCTATTTGCCCTCAATACATTTCAATAAACCAATTATTTGAGTACACCTTGCACAGGAATCACCTGTCTTTCATGTTATACTGAGACTTCTTTCTGAAAGTCTCTTAGTTATGTCCTTCAGGACAGTCTGCATAGACACATGTATAAATTCTGATTTTTTTCATTTTTATAATTTATTTTATTTGTTTATTATTAAATTTAGCCATTGTAAGCTTATCATTTTAACTGTCAACATTTGTGTAAGTGTATGGTGCCAAGGCTTAGATATCTTAATAGGATAGAGGGGATCTTTAGGAAAGACAACACAAATATGAAAATGTAAAAGTAAAGTGTGGTTTTGCTGTTACAGTCTTACTTAAATAAATTCTCTAAGCCATACTTTTTGTTTTCTTAAGTATGCCTTAAAGAAAGTTTTCCTGAATAGTTTGCTCAGCAAACAGTCTGTCAGATTCTCCTTTCCTGAAGCAAAATATAAAACCAGTGTATAGTCTCATTTAACCCATCTTCATGTTACACGGCTGACATAATGTGTCAAAGGGCATATTTTTTTCTGCAAAACTATTGGAGGAAAGTACATCAGGTTCTCATGTGCTCACATTTCAAATGAATATCTGTGATATACAGTATTACTGTCCTCTGGGAGGTGCTCTACCCGTCCATTAGAGAAGACCTCCATTAAATCAGGGTCATAAGGTTTTATTGATATACCCTAGCATGGTACTGAAATGGAATGAAAAGTATATATTCTCTCATATTTACTTTTCCATTTTCTATTTTGAAGAAACTATATTTATACTAAAAATGCATCTGGGCAATAGAATCAATCATTTTTCATTTGATTTTTTTGGCTGTTAACCACTGATTGACTTACTGTCTCCCATGTTTCCCCTACGTTACTTGGCTTAGTAGCAATACTACCAAACTTTAAACTCCTGTTTTTTCTTATTGATCCTTTTCCTGCAGCTTGAAGAGCAGAGCACAGATGATGAGGTCATTGCTTTCCTTAAAGTAGATACTGTGACATGTTGATCACTGCATGAAAAATGACTCAACACTGAGCTTTTCTTTGTAACTTTTTTCAAAGAAAGGAACTAACGCAAAAAAATGCTGAGCAAGAAAGATTAACACCATTTACTTGAAAATACTATGAAAGCAAATAGGAATGCTGTATCCAAAAAAAAAAAAAAGAAGAAAGAGAGAGAGAGAGAGAGAGAGAGACAGATAAAATGCGGCCTGTTGTAATGGGAAATAACAAAATCACCCCCAACAACTGTCAGAAAATAAGCAGATGTGACAGCCCAGATAAGGGGATCTTTTAGTATGTGTATGTGTGTGTGTGGGGGTGGAGTACATGTGTGTGTGTCTGTGTGTAGGTGATACGTGTGTGTGTGTGTGTGTGTGTGTGTGTGTGTGTGTGTGTGTGTGTGTGTGTGTGTGTGTGTGTGTGTGCACACGTGTGCACGTGTGTGTCTGTATGTGTGTATGTGTGTGTATGTGTGTGTGTGCATGTCCACTTGTTTCAAAAAAAACAAAGTGGACCACCACTATTTAGCGACAAAACACAAGTTTAATATCACTAATACAAAACAAGCAGGATAAAACTGATGAGCGCTTTTGGGCTCTGCCCTTCTTCAGATAAAGAGAAACAGTTAAAACCACATTTAAATATCTAATTAAAAATACTTCAGCCAATCAACATTTATATTGCACCCTCCTATCTTTGAGGGCGGGTTTCATGGGAACAAAGTCATTCAATCCTGGTGTTCTATGAGCTAATAGTTCTATTATCCATTTTGCCTCTTCTCTCTCAGTGGCATCTGCTAAACTACCCCTTCTCATGCTGGGAAAAACATTAATAATCGCTCTAAACACAAAGTGATGGTCATTGTTAACTTCTATATGTTTATATAGTGCATTATGTATATTTTTAGTTCTATATACATGAAAGATGTTGCAGAATTCTAACTTTAAACATATTGTTAGTTTTTCCACATAAAACGCCATGCATTGCTGACACTCAGCCAAGTAGACTAAATTCTTAGTTCTACAACTGGCTTTTGCTTTAAAATGAAACAATTTTCCTGTTACTGGACGTTTAAAAACTGTTTCCTTATTGATATAATGACATGCTTTACATGATCCACATGACTTTGTTCCCACTTGACAAATACCACTTTTCTTTAAACCATTTTTTTCATGTGTCAGTATGTCTTTTAAATTTTTATTTCTTCTAAACCCAAATTTAGGTTCTACCCCTACAATTTCTTTCATTTTATCATCAGATGAGAGTATATGCCAGTTTTTCTTTATTATATCACAAACTCCATCTATATTATTGCTGTAAGTAAAAGTCATTCTAATGGGTGCTGTTTTATCACCATGGTTCTCTTCAGATGGATTTAACCTGGATGTGTGTGTTGTTCTTCTATGGGCCATCCCTTTACATAATTCACTTGTTAATAATTTTTCATTATACCCTCTATTTCTGAAAATTTGTTCTATATTAGACATCTCTTCTTCAAAATCACTATCTTTGGTGCATAGCCTTGAGGCTCTACTTATCTGACCTCTTACTATGTTATTATACGTATGTCTAGGATGCATGGTATCATAAGTGAGTAAATTATTTCTCCAGCATTCTTTTCGAAACAGTGACGTAATGAAACCAGTCTTTTCTTGTTTAATCCTTACATCCAAAAAATTTATAACATTATCTGAACATGTGGGGGAAAATTTAAAGAAAACAGTGGTTTGTCCCAAATACTCTATAAAGAGCAAAAGTTCTGTTTCCCCCTCCTTCCCATAAAATAAAAACATCATCCACAAAACGTCTATAAAGAAATATATGTTTAGTCCATCTATTCTGACCATCCAAAACAAAACGCCTCTCCCAATATGACAATACCAAATTTGCGTAGGTATTAGCACAGGGGGTGCCCATGGCTACCCCCTGTGTTTGTTTGTAAATACTATTATTACATAAAAACACATTATTTGTTAGCACCAAATTTAAACATTTTCTTATGGCTAACAATTTCCTCTCATCTGATTCTCCCATCTCTTTACATAACTCACAAACAGCATTCATGCCATATTAATTTTCTATCATTGTAAATAAATTAACAACATCTAGAATAACCATTAAAATTTGCTTATCACATATATCTACATCTTTTAAAACTTGTAAAAATTGTTGTGTATCTTTCAAAATTTCTGTTATTTTAACTATATATGGTCTCAAAGTGTATTCTAACCAGATGGATAGATTTTCAGTTACCCATCTTCTACCTGAGACAATTGGTCTCAGTGGGGGATCTATATGATCTTTGTGTAATTTCGGTAAGGCTTTAAAAATGGGTGTTACTGGATGTTCAATTAATAAAAACTTACTGAGACTTTATCTATAATATTATTTTCCAACATACATTTTATATTATTATGAACCCCTATTATAATCTTATCAAGTTCTAATGGAGAAATTTTTGAATAGGTATTGCCATCTGTTAATAATTTGTCTAGTTTAAGGTAATAATCTTTCTTATTTAGCACAATAACTGCTCCCCCATTATCTGCTTGTTTAATTATAATACTATCATTATTCTGTAAATTAAATAATGCCTGTCTTTGTATATTAGTTAAGTTAAAATATTTCTGATTTCTACCTTCTTCCAAATATTTATATAAATCCATCTCACATACTTTAAAAAACGTTTGCGTAGTAGAATTAAAAGGTGGTATGAACGTACTAGGTTGTCTTAATGTATACTGTCTATTTTGTTTGTGAAACAAAACTTGCAGCATCACTTTACGTCCATAAAACATCATATCCATAATTATTTCATTAAATGAACATTCACTACTTGGTACAAAAGACATACCTTTGTTTAAAACAAACAGTTCATCATCATCAAGAATATAATCAGATAAATTATATACAATACTGTCACCAGTCAATTTGAAGTCCTTCTTTTTTTCGCCCCTCTGCCTTCACTGCTGGCTCGCTTCCATTCTCCTTTTTTCTTCATTGGTGCTGGTAAATGAGCTAAAAACGCTCACCTTGCTGTACTGCTTCATTGGTCTTTAGCCTAGCACCCAAATCCTTAGTAAGGGTAGGGGTAGCGACTACACCTGGAACAATATCTATTAATCCAATATGGGAACCATTCACTGTTTTTTCTGAATCACCACGTTTGGTAGTATTATCTCCTATTTTGTTTGTGTCTGTGTGTGTGTGTGTGTGTGTGTGTGTGTGTGTGTGTGTGTGTGTGTGTGTGTGTGTGTGTGTGTGTGTGTGTGCACGCGTGCGCATGTATACAGGCACTTTATGTTTTTTTAGTTTGTGTTTCCATGTTAACGGTAATTTTTAAATGTTAAATATTAGAATCAGTATCAGTGACAGATGGATCTCACATCAAAGTGCAACATGCAGTTTGTTCATTAGTCCGGTCAACAACTAGCTAGAAAAGGTGACATACATAACTAGGGTCAAGACTAACAAGAAGAGGAAAAAGGTTGAGGTGCATCACAAATAGGTTTTGTGAAAAGAAATAAGCTTGGTAATCAAAAATAAATAGTGGTACATTAAATCAATTAGGGAGGATGGTGCAAAGCTTTTGTAGGGAATAAAGATTTTATGTGTAGAATGGGAAAGATAGGAAAGCAGGAGAAGAGAAGAAGTAGTTAATACAATAACTGAACACAAGATTTCTAAAGCTCAGAGTCAATAAGATAAAGAACAGGGTGTTAAGGTTAAACATGGTGGGAAATGTTTGCACTATTCAAGTAGAATTTAAATGCATAGACATTGACAGTATAAATTAAAAATGTGTGGGTCAAGCAGATCTGCATTTTTAAGCTGTTATCACTTTTTATTTGCATAGAAGCACAAATCCCAATTTTTGGAAAAATGTGTGATGGATAAAAACCTTTGGCTTCATGAAAATAATGAACAAATTTGACTCATGCAAAAATTATATGACAAGAATAATGATGCCTGTCCAAGTAGTATCAATATTTTTAATATTCTTGTATGTACCAAAGGACGAAATATTTTTCAGCCTTTACTTTTATCAGCACAAATTGCAGGTGTTTCAAGTTATGATTAACTTCACAAATTTGTGCAGCCTGCTACCCTCTACTGGCAGATTCAGTTCTGAATTAAACCTGCCTTCTACTCTTCGGTAGTTCATTTCAAGGATACAGATCATTCATGAGAACAGAACTATCATACTCTGCTTCTCAAATTAGTCTTCTAACAGGTATATTTAACTGGCTAAATAGTATTTTTGCAGTGGCTGTAAACTACAATCACCACCATCAAAAGATAAGTTTGAAAATGATTGCAAGCTAGGAGCAGTCACTGAAACCTCAAATAACTTAGCCATCCTGCAGGAAGGATTGTCCCAGATAAATAACTGGTGCCAAAATCATGGAGTGAAACTATATCGTTTGAGAAATCATCTACCCCAAGGAATTGCCACATTGACAATATGACCTTTAAAGCTTTCTAAGTTGTTCAGGATTTGGGAACTTATGTGGACAATGACCTAACTGTTAAGCAACATGCATCCATTGTCGTAAGAAAGTCCTACTATATTGCGCAACTTATAAACAAACAGATTGATTCTAGATTTAGGAATGCCACTGTCCCTCTACACCCAGTCCTCATTAGAACAGTCATTGAATATAATACCCCCTTTGGCATGTACTGTCTGTCCAAACACCTGCAACAAATAGAACATCCACAGAGATACCTTACTAAAAGGATACAAGGCCTAAACAACATGTCCTACATGGACCGAATCAAAGTCCTGTCACTATAATCGGTATCCTACAGACTGCTAAGAGGTAACCTGTGTCTGGCATGCAAGGCATCCTTTGCCCCCATTACTAGTGGATTTACTGCACATCAGTAAATCAAATGACATCAGAAATGCTCATTCTAGGAATCTAAACATGTTCTGCAACATCAACAAAATGGTTTGAAGGGGCAGATATATCTTACAGAGGACACAGCTGCTCTGGAACACATTCCCCACCCACATAAAAGAAAGTTTATCCCTGTCCATATTAAAATGCAACTCGGATCTTTGGATGGAAACAGAACATTTTCCCAGGACTGCACCCTGTACTACCTATGGACAGAGGTAGCTCTTGAATGCTTTATCCCATGCATGGGTCCCCTCAGATTATTTATGGTATGATCCCAGTTATTCTCATTATTGAACATGGGATGGCAAAGGCTAGTTTATAACAAAATGGTTCATAAGAGCAGCTAGCCTAGTGGAAACAGTACTCTCCACAAGAATACTCACAAACAGAACCAACAAATCCTGTAGTACCAGATGTACAAAACTCAGGAACTGCACAATAAAACTTTTTTCACAAAATTAACCACTTTCATTCCAGTTATTAGCAGGAACGTCATCAGAACTGCCACTGAACTAAAAAAGTCTATTGAAATATCAAACTACAAAAATCATATGCATCAACATATTTAATAAAAACACAACTTCAATTAAAACAGATAATTCTCAACTCATACAAATTACGTTTCAAATTGTTTCAATTTTAAAACAAAATTAATAGATACTGAATCATTTATACCTGGATGACAAGTTGCATTGAACCTTAACTGCCATTTTATTTCACACTTATTCAAATGTTCATCTACAATAAACTGTTGTGTATATTTTGCAACTTGCTCTATAATCATAAACTTATGCTCCTTAAAAACTTGAACATGCCTATATAATGCATTTGTTGGTTTGCCATTTTTAATATCAGATACATGTTCGTAAATTCTATTTTGAAGTTTTCTACCAGTCTTCCTTACATAAAATGCAGGGCATGAATCACAACTGGCTAAATACACAGCTACAGGAATAATGATCATTAATATAAAAGATTTTATCTCTAACCATGTAACTGTTGGTTCTCATCACATAAGGGCACTGTGAATAGCATCTGCATTTAAACATGCCCACCTTTTTGTTCTTGGGCTTTCCATTAGATGCATTACTTCCTTCTAACCAATCCTTAAAGGATGTGTATGTCCTATATATAATGCATACACCAAAATTCCTGAAGTCAACGTATTACCTCGCAATAGCCAGCCCGACAAGGCTCAAATAAATTCAGGAACCAAGAATTAGAAAACTGATTAGAAACTGGAGTATTTTTAGGTTGGACATTTCCATTTAAAAAAGTGGGTGAAAAACATGCATTATATATAGCCTTGCAATAGCCAGCCCGACAAGGCTCAAATAAATTCAGGAACCAAGAATATACTGCAGTTGATTTCTTTTATTGTAAAAACATACACCAAAGATGAAAACTGATGGTTGAGCGCTTTCATCTAGATACTCTAGATTTCATCAAAACTGTTCTGATGAAATCTAGAGTATCTAGATGAAAGCGCTCAACCATCAGTTTTCATCTTTGGTGTATGTTTTTACAATAAAAGAAATCAACTGCAGTATATTCTTGGTTCCTGAATTTATTTGAGCCTTGTCTGGCTGGCTATTGCGAGGCTATATATAATGCATGTTTTTCACCCACTTTTTTAAATGGAAATGTCCAACCTAAAAATATTCCAGTTTCTAATCAAACAATCCCCTATCACTCTGTTGTCAACATTAAATGTAGTAATAAATAATTTCTTGTTGTTATTAAACTCACTTTGTCTATGTGCTGTAATTGCCTGGCCATTATCATTATTAGAACTATCAAAATAGGAACATAAAAAATATGTTTTTTGTTCAACACCTAATCCCTGATGTTCAATAAAAATTTAATTGGGTAACCTCTCTGAAGGAGGTTCCAAAAGAACCATCTGGCCCTTAGCCACCACCTTTTTCTGATAAACCAGGTGCCAAGAACTCTTGTTTTAAAAGCACTCTGCTGGTTAGAATTACCCCAGATACTATCTTATAACCAACTAACAACAGCCCATAAAATTCTTCACCAGCCTGAAAAAAAAGCAGCCATCCAGAACATAACAGTACCGTATTCCAATAAATGAACACTTTCTCCACCAGTAAATCTTTACTAAAAGTAACCAGGTCAATAAATTCAACAGGAGACTCCCTATATTCTAGCCACATTTCTAAAACCTGGAACACATTACCAGACTCTATCAGATCCACAACAAATACTACTCAATTTAAAAGGCTACTTAAAAGACACTTAACACATGGTTCTCCCCCTGTAATAGTCCAGGTTAACCTAAATGCATGTACTACTAAGAACTGTTAACATATTCCTACCAATATACCTATGTCATATGGGTCTCTACTGATCTGTCTTTAATGTCAATCAATATTTTTGATTCCTTTATATTGTATTTCACTACTGTATAACTTAAATATACAAATGTATTAATCATGCTATGACTATGTTATTCTTCTTGTGGCTTTTCCCGGTTAGGGGTCGCCACAGCAGAACTCCAGTCCGCTAATGATTGGCAGTAGATTTTTCAGTGCCAGCTCAATGCCCAACCTTCAACGAAGGCACGCCCATTCAAGCATGTCTTTCGAACTCCACTTGACCGTGGCGAGGACATGCAGACTCCACACAGAAGGTGCTCCAGCCGCGAATTGAACGGAAGAACCTCTTGCTGTGAGGCGACAATGCTACTGCTGCACCACCACTTTGTACATTATTATTTTATTTGTCTGTATGTGAAGCTTTTCTCCCTAGTCCTCCACTGACAATTGGCTCCAACCCAATTGGAATCTCCCGGTAAACAAATGTAAGTTAAATAAAAAGAAATAAATAAACTATCAAAATGCAAGTATGTATTAGAAAATGTGTTCTTCTTATGTATATTAGAAATGAAACATGACCTAAAAGTATTTTTCGTCAACTGAGCATCCAAATACACTATTTTATCTGGGTGTAGTTATAAGTAAACTTTAAAAATTCAACTCTACCATTGATAAATATAAAAAATTCCTGCAATTTTTCCTGGGTATAATTCCATAAAATAAATATGTCATCCAGAAAGCATGTATGCAATAACCAAGAATCCTTGACTTGACTATCGAAAATGTATAGGTTTTCCCATTGTGCTATGACCAAATTGGAAAAACTGGTGGTGCATGCCACCCCCATTGCCACACTAGTCACTTGCCTAAAATAATGGTCTTCAAAGCAAATGAAATTATTTTTAAGAACCAAATCCATTAAAATAACTGCCACATTAATTGTATCCACCTGCAGATCTGCTAAATCAAATAACTGCTCCTCGAACCATACTAATCCCAATTGCTGAGGAATGGCTGAGTATAAATTATTACTGACATCTATTTAACAAAAATTGTATCCTCCCCTAACTTTAAGTTGTTGACCTTACTCAAAAATGCCCCCACTAAAGGAAGCAACAGCCTTGAACTGGTTATTACTAACATGGGCAACCATTACTCAACACCAACAGTCAATTCCTCCCTGGTTAGATTCGACCACAAACTAATTACCATGGAATTACACATCTCACCCACACCACCAGCAAAGGTAACCACCATGAAAAACTTCTCCAAAGCTGACTTTGGGCTCCTTAAAACAGAGGTGGCTAAAGAAATTGTTGCAGAAAAAGGTGAAGTCCCAAGACTGGAAAATCTCCCTCATTAGCCTCAACAAAAAGTTGAGATCCCCATCAAAACCTCAAAAGCTAGCTATGAAGGCAGAATTGCAGCAGACACTAAAAACAACCACAAAGCTTTCTACAGTTATATCAAGATTTGCTCTGAATTACTGCACAATGGTACCTCCTATACTGAGCCAACAGATATTGCTAACATACTGGCTGACAGATTCAGTGCCAACTTTACCCTCTCTCCCCCCAAAGAACCAATCACAATACCAGAAGAATGCCAGGCACCCAGCATTGCTGTAACACAGGTTAAAGCTGTATTGTCCAAGGCCAAGAATACAGCTTCCATGGGACCTGGCAATATCCCTGGCTGTGTCATACATAGGTTCATAGGTTCATAGGTTCATACTAGGCTATCTGCCCGAGGGCATTTACAAGCCTAGCCCATCATTTTGTGGCTTACGCCACCCCTTTAGTATGGGGAACTATACCCATTATTTTGCTGTGCCTCTGTCGAGCAGTGACACTGAGGTAATCCCTGGGGTATATCTGCGATCTCCCATCCATTGGTCAAGATTTCTCTTGAACAAGGCCAGCGAGGTGCTCTGCCTCACATGTACCGGGATTTTGTTCCACAGCATAGGGAGTCTTTGGGTGATGAATCTATCCCTCCAGCATGTCCTATTGATAGCTGTGTCGAGGTTTAAGTCTCCCGCCCTTGTGGCTCTGATGGATCTAGATTTTTTGAGGTGAAGCATATTCATCAAATCTGGGTTTGAGATGGCCTTGTATGTTAGGCAAAGGTGACCTCTGAGCAAGCGTGCGACTGAATAGAGCTGGAGATCTTTCAGTCGGGCAGCATAGGACAGATTTTGAGACCCTTTATCCTTTTGGTGAGGAACTTTTGTGGCCTCTCCAGCTGCTGCAAGTGTCGGGTCAGATACATTCCGAATGGGGCATTGTACTCAATCATTGGTCTGATGAGTGATGAGTAAAGGGAGACTATGACCTCCCTTGATCTAGATGAGAATCCCTTCATGATAAGGTGGGCAATGTAGAAGGTCTTCCTAACTACTTTAGCTACATGGGTGTCGAATGACAGACTACTATCAACCTGGGTCCCCAGGTCCCTGATAACTTCTTCTGTGCTCAGTGGATTGCCACCTATTTGGTAGCTAGGGGTAACCTTGTTTTTCCCGAAGGGTATGACTATGCATTTTTTGGCATTTAACTTTAGGCCGTGGCTCTGGCACCAGTTATCCATTTCTGTGAGACCCTTCTGAAGGATATCTGTGTCAGATGTGTTTTCTACTATGGCGCCAGTTTGCAGTCATCTGCAAACTTTGTCAGCCATAACCCTCCTGTGTTTGCTTGTACTTCGGAAAAGTAGATGCCAAACAAGAGTGGGCCCAGGACTGAGCCCTGTGGGACACCACTTGTGACAGGCTTTGAGTCTGACATGGCGCCAGCAACTCTGACCCTGTGGGTTCTGTCACTCAGCCAGTTTGCAACCCATCTTGTGATGTATGGGTTAACATTTAAGCTGATGAGTTTTTCAATGATACCCGAGTGGGGTATTGTAACCAAGGCCTTAGCCAGATCGAGGTAGGCTGTATGGACTGCCTTTCCCTCATCAATGGCTTTGGTGACTGTTTCGAAAAAGTCAACCAAGTTTAAAAGGCATGATCTGCCTTTGACAAAGCCAAACTGGGTTGGATTCAAAGTCTGCAAATTCCCTATGTCTTTATTTATGAGGTCCATTATGATCCTCTCCATGGCTTTGCAGATAAGGCTTGTCAAGCTAATGGGCGGTAATTTCCAGGGTCGGTGGAGGCACCGCCTTTGTGAAGTGGGACCACAGTTGCAGTGCGCCACTCCTGGGTACGTATCCAGAGGTAAGACTTTGATTAAACAGCTGTCCTAGCTGTGGGTTTAATTCCTCATTGAGTTCGTGGAGCACACAGCCGGGGACACCATCAGGTCCCATGGATGCTGTGTTTTTTGCTTTGGAGAGTGCAGTTCTCACTTGGGCGCTGGAGATGTTTGCGGGGCTGCAATCGTTTGGTATAGATATCTCACCTTTTGGGAGAAGTTTGCACTGAACCTGTCAGCCAGTATGTTGGCAATGTCTGTAGGATCAGTAATCTTCACATCATTTTGAACTAGTTCTGAGCATATCTGGGAGTTTCCTCCTAGGTTTTTAACATAGATAAAGAAGGCCTTATGATTGTCTTTTGAGTCTTTAGCTATTTTTCTCTCGAAATTTGCTTTGGATGATTTTATGAGAGCTCTTAGTTTTTTACTTATAGTGATCAAGGGTGTCTTACCTTTTAAGGATTTTGCTCTATCTTGTAGTAGCTTCCTCCTTTTGTTGTAGAGTTTGTTTATGGCTGGGGTCCACCAGACTGGACGCTTGCCTTTGGTACAAAGAGTCTTTGTTTTGCTTGGGATTGCCTTATCCATGCAGTCCTGCAGGTGCTGGTAGAAGGCATTTGTAAGTGATTCAGTGGCTTGAGTACTGTTTTCCATGCGGCTCGGGGCCTTAAAGGAGACCACACTAGTCTTTAGAAGTGTGAAGTCGGCTTTTGAGAAGTTCTTTACTGTGGTCTTTTATTTCAGGTGGGGTGGGATGAGGACCTCCAGCGAGATTAGTTTGTGATCTGATCTCACCAGTGAGGGGTATACTTCCAGTGTTGAACATTGTGCTCCCATGTTCGTGATGATGAGATCAAGTATGTTATCTCCTCTTGTGGGGATGGTGACTAGTTGTTCCATGGCATTTGAGTTTATGAATTCCAGGAACTTTTGGGCTAGGGTGTTTGGGCTTGAGTAGTGTTCCCAGTCTATATTAGGGTAATTGAAGTCACCTAGTATGATGGTGTTTGGTGATACATTTATCCCCTCTAGTGTTTTCAGGAAGGCCATGTGAGGTTCCTGAGTTTGTGAGGGTGGCCTGTAACATGCTACAATTTGCAGAGCAGTCTTGCCTATGGTTAATTGCACCTGGATGGTCTCCGATGCATCGTGCGTTGCCACCAGTCTTGAGGTGTGGGTGTCCTTGATGAATATGGATACCCCCCCTCCTTTCTTGGTATTGTCCGGATTTTGGGGCCGGAACGCATGATATGAGGTAAAACCTGATAGCGCTGGGGTGCTCTCAGGAGCCTTGAACCAGGTTTCTGTCACAGCACAGACATCGATGTTCTCCATACTGAGAAGGGCCTCGAGTGCGTGCATTTTGAGATTTAGACTTCTGGCATTGAGCAGCATTACCCTTAGTTTTTTTCCTTTTTTGGAATGAACTAGAAAGTGAACTGGCACCACACCTGTGTGCCCTGTTCAATCACAGCCTCACCTCAGACTTTGTCCCTACAGAATGGTGCACTGCTACAGTCATCCCTATCCATAAAGGGGGAGCGACTACAGACCCTGGGAATTATCGCCCCATTAGCCTGATGAGTCTGATATGTAAGGCTATGGAGCACATTATCATGGACCTAATTAACAAGGATATAGGGAACCTCCAAACTCTGGATCCCATGCAGTTTGGTTTTGTGAAGGGTAGATCATGCCTGCTCAACCTTGTTGACTTCTTTGAGTCAGTCATCAGAGCTGTGGATGAGGACAAGGCAGTTCATACAACCTACCTCAATCTGGCCAAGGCCTTTGATACCATTCCCCACTCAGGAATTATTGATAGACTCACCAAACTAGGCATCAACCCCTTTATCATTAGGTGGGTTACAAATTGGCTCACAGATAGAATCCACAGTGTCAAAGTAGCAGACTCCTAGTCAGAATCCAAACCAGTCACGAGTAGAGTCCCACAGGGATTGGTCCTGGGTCCTCTCCTGTCTGCCATCTATTTGTCAGAAATCTAGGCCAACACAAAGGGACTCTGGATGACCAAATTCACTGACGATTGCAAGCTGGGAGCCATTATTAACTCCCCAAGTGATGTAGACAACCTACAGAAAGGCCTCACTGAGATCAACAACTGGTGTCAAAACCATGACCTTAAGCTTAATACCAAAAAATGCATCGTCATTCCCTTTGGGAAAAACTCACTTCCCACTAATTACCACATTGATGGTAGCCCACTGAATGCTGAAGATGTTATAAGAGATCTGGGGGCACAGGTTGACAGCAACCTCTCCTTTGACCACCACATTGCCACTGTGGTCAGAAAGTCCTTTTATGTGGCACATCTCATTACCAATGGTTTTGCATCAAGAAAGAAAGAAGTCATCATCTCTCTCTACTCTTCCCTCATTAGACCAATAATTGAGTATAATGCCCCATTTGGCATGTAACTCAATAAACACCTGGAACAGCTGGAAAGGCCACAAAGGTACCTCACAAAGAGGATCCTAGGCCTTAAACAGATGCCCTACATGGACAGACTCAAAAAACTCCAGCTTTTCTCTGTGTCATATCGTTTATTAAGAGGCGATCTCTGCTTGACTTACATAGCCATGTCTGACCCAGCCCTGTTAGAAATGTTACACCTAAAGAAATTCCAATCCCTCCGCACCATACACTCCAGGGACCTCAACCTCATTACCACAATCAGCAGAACATGCTGGAGGGACAGGTTCATAACCCAGAGACTGACCATGCTCCGGAATAAACTTCCCATACATGTCAAGCAGGGCACCTCACTGGCCCTTTTCAAGAGAAATCTTGTTGAGTGGATGGTTAATAAAAAGTCCACCCCGGGGATCACTCCAGTGGCTCTACTTGATAGAGGCATGGGAACTAACAGTGGTTTGATGCCAGGGCACTTCTATGGGCTAGGCTTGTAAAGGCTCCAGGGACGTTGGCCTAGTACACACCTATGAACCTATGAACCTAAGAATCCCTAGAGACGTGTGTTAATTTTTCCAAACTTCCTCTTAACAAATGATCCAAAAACATAGCTATTTAAAAAGTTTTGGATCTAGTAGCATCTATGATTGGTCTTAGGGGTAGGTTGTCAATAATTTTATGTATCTTTGGGATGACGAATATCCCAGCTATGACAGGCTTAGTGTTCATCATAACTTTATTTTATTTTTATTTATTTATTTATTTATCATTTGTTGACCGGGAAAGTCCGACTAGGTTCCACAGAGCCTGTTTTCAGCAGAGGCCCTGTCCTTGAAACAACATCTCCATTAATATTCCATCAGTTTTAGAAAAGGCAGTAAAAACCACATTATGGGAAACTTCACTATATACATACTCTGACAATAAAGCTTTCATCCTATTACTGCAATCACGTCTATTCATGAAGACAAGACCTCCCCCTTTATCAGGTTTCATAACCCTTATGCTATTATCTGTACACAAATCTTTAAGGGCATTATATTTTTTACTTAAATTAAAATACTTATTAAAAATATAATATTATATACAAATCTGAACATAATAAAATTGAATGCAGATAGAGTAACATTAAAAGATCTAGTCAGTGTGCATTGAATAAACAGATAAAAAAGATATATACAAAATGCAAGGTCTATAGGCTCATAGGTTAGTATGTAAGTACCAGGCTAACTTTTTCCTGTGAGATAGACAAGTTTAGTTGATTCTTTAATTGATTTAAGATTATTTACATGTAAACTTAACTTAGCCTTGTGGTTTTCGAGTGAGAATGTAGTTTACAATCAAACAAATCTGTGTAGACCGAGCTGTTTTAATCCTCCAATGAATCACAATGTACAAATGTTTGAAAGGTTTTGTGATTCTGAAATACAAAATATGTTGAATCATCCGAGTGATAATAATAAGTATAAGGTGAGCATTTCCACTGAGGTTAACCATGAATAGTAAAACTTACACCCAGTCTGAAACTATAGCAGACCTGCTGGCTGACAAGTTCAGTTCAAATCCCTCCCCATCACATCCTACCACACCGAAAGAAATACCCACAACCATCCCACTACCAGTCATTGTAAGGGAACATGTCCTTACTGTGCTCGCAAAAGCCAAAATAACAGCCTCCATGGGTACCAACAACATTCCAGGATGCTTCTTAAGTCTATCAGGGCCACTAGAAACCCTCTTTAACCACAGTCTCCAAACAGGCTTTGTCCCAGAGGAATGGAGGACTGCAACAATCATCCCTCTGCACAAGGGACCCATCAACTGACTCAGAGAGCTACGGACTAGTAAACTTGACCATTCTTATCTGCAAGGCCATGGAGTGAATTATCATGAACCTGATAAATAATAAAAAAGGAACTGACCAAAAACTGGACCAGACCCAATATGGCCTTGTCAAAGGGAGGTTTTGTCTGCTGAATCTAGTGGACTTCTTCGAGAAAGTCACCAGGGCCATGAATGGGGGTAAAATGGTACACACCACTTATTTAGTCCTGGCAAAACCATTTGGCACAATCCCCACTCGAGGATCATAGATAAACTTATTGAGTAATCCACTTCCAGTAAGAAACCTGTTACTAGTGGTGTCCCACAGGGTTCACTGTTGGGACCCATCCTGTTTGGTATATACGTTTCTGAAGTGGAGGACAATGTTGGGAGCCTCTGGCTCACCAAGTTTCTAGATGACTGTAAGCTGGGAGCAATCATTGAATCCACAAATGATGTTGACATCCTACAACTAAAAATGGCAGACAACTGGTGCCAAAACCATGGTCTGAGACTAAATACCATTCATACCATTCAATAAATCAGATATCCCTACAAATTATAATATTGATAGCACACCCCTAAAAGCAGACCCAATGGTGATGGAACTAGAAACGCAGATAGTAACCTAAACGTTGACCACCAAGTAGCTACAATAGTGAGGAAATCCCTCTGTGTGGCTCAACTTATAAGTAAAGGCATGGTATTAAGATCAAAGGAAGCCATAGTGCCATTGTACTCTGTCCTCATCAGGACCATAACTGAGCACAACGCTCCCTTTTGCATGTACCTAACCAGGCACTTACACCAACTGAAGTGGCCTCAGAGATTTCTCACTAAAAAATACAAAGCATAAGACACATGTCTTATGCAGACTGACTAAAGGCCCCATCCCTTAACTTCATTTCATATTGTTTATTGAGAGAGGACTTATGCCTGACCTACAAGGCATTCTCTGATCCAGCCATGACGAAAACATTACATATTCAGAAGAAAAATTGTACAAGAACAACATGTCCCATGGACCTGAACCTTATTTGTATCCCAAAGGCTACCTCATCTATGGAATAAACTTCCCATCTTTATAAAGCAAAGCATATCCATCACTCTCTTCAAAAAGTATTTGGATAAATGGATGGGGAACTGTAAATTCACTTCTGAGTATTGCCCATGTCCCTTATGGACAGAGGCAGTCTGTAAAATGATTCCTACACCCAAAGACCCACTACCCTGATACTATCCCATCCCATATCTGAGGAATTAAATATAATACTGTCATATCCTGGTTATTATTGGATATAATATATATATATATATATATATATATCGAAATTTCAAAATGCCAACATTCATATGGCCGAGACCATATGATTGACAATTTGAAATGTCAAGCATGTATAGCGGAGATCTCTATACAGCACGGAACCAGGAGATTTCCCTTTTCTGCAGTGTAGTGCAATCTCAGAGTAGGAATATTTAAGTATCAAGGGGTGTGTGGGGCACAGCTCCCCACATGGGGGGATGCAGGGGGGCTTGCCCTCCTACCAAATGCAGTTACTGAAGTGTTTTTGTGTGTTTTATGTTATGTAGAAGATGTTCGACATTTCAAAATGTTAATCATATGGTCTCGGCCATATGAAAATCGGTGTTTTGGAATGTCGAACATCTGAAGTATATATATATATATATATATATATATATATATATATATATATATATATATATATATATATATATATATATATATATATATATATATATATATATATATATATATATATATATATATATATATATACGGATTCACTTTATAACCTCGAAATGCTGAAATATCGAATTTCAGTATCTCGAGACTATAAAACCGAATCCACAAAACACCGACAAACAAAAACCGCAAAACCACATAACCGAAAACACCGCACACACTACACTAAACATACAACACAACACCCACATCACAACATAAACAAAAAAACAACACACATACACAACTCACACACATAAGCAGGGGGCAAGCCCCCCTGCACCCCACACCCCCCTACTTATATATACTAACTCCGAGATTGCACAAACACAACACAAAAGCTCACTCACACATGCACATTCTCCAATCCCTCACACACACTCTAACTCTCACTCAAAACCCTTACAAAACACTCACTTACCTGACATAACACCTACATCCAAACACGGCACCGCGCACCAACAAAACACAAACCCGGACATTACATAGCGCAACTTCATAACCGCGAATTCGACATATTTTCGACATACATCAAATTTGCGATTATGAACGTTCGCTATTTTTAACATTCGACTTTATAGCTTCGAGATACTGAAATTCGACATTTCAGTATTTCGATGTTATAAAGTGAACCCATATATATATATATATATATATATATATATATATATATATATACACACACACACACACACACTCATGTAAATAGATAGATATCTACAGTTCCTGATTTGCTTCCTCACACCTCACTTTATTTTCTATTGTTTGGACTAAGTTTATTATGGTGTTTTGCTTTTGCAATTCAAACTGCATGAGGTATGAGAACTTTTTGGCTTTTACTAAGTCTATTCTCTGATTTGCTTCCACACATTTCCCTTACCCATCCATGGTCTTTTGATTTTCCAGTGTTACAACATTATGATTATACATTTCATGAATTCTGGTT
Source organism: Protopterus annectens (assembly GCF_019279795.1). Lineage (NCBI taxonomy): Eukaryota > Metazoa > Chordata > Ceratodontiformes > Protopteridae > Protopterus > Protopterus annectens. Next base: position 690,809,194 of record NC_056741.1, read on the forward strand.
TGTTTGATTTTTGCTTTCCCCAGTCATCTGTTTCCCTCTTACTGTATGAAAGTGTAATTGGTACTCCTTTTCATCTAAAGCTTCTGGACATTTTGTACCTGTTTAAGACTCCCGTATTTGATTTATATATGGATTTGCTTTTACTGAATTTATTTTACTCAGTCTTCTCATATTGATTGCCTCTTCCATTATCACTAGTTAGTTGTACTCCCTTTTTCTTATTGTATTATACCCTGTTACATTGTCTCCACTTAAAAACAACTTGTGACTATTTCATATCCTATCCAAAAAACATCTAGCTGGAAAGTCTGTACTTCTCAGTTGTATATTTACATCCAGCCTCCGCAGTTATTGAATGCATTCTCCTTGTTCTCTGACTCCCCGGTCTCTTCAGATCTCATCCATGGACTTATCCATTTTCTGAAGGCTGTCTCCAGGAAAATATGGCTTAACTAAATCATATTATTCAGCCAAAGGATTCTCACTTCAGACTCAACAACTTTTTGCCATCTCTTCATCTACTTAAACAGCTATAATAAAATAATAGTAAAAGTGCACAACAAGAAAACAGCTTCCAGATATGAAAACTTTATTACTTTACAGTTTACACCTTTAGCTACATACCTTTAATAGAGAAAGAAACAATAATAAAAAATAAAGAAATGTAAAATAAATTCAGTTAAAATATACTAATAAAAATAATGAATACAGTTTGCTGTGTCTGAAAATGAAAAGAATAACCACTTTAACAATTAGCAAATGAACAAAAATTCCACTCAAGAGCATGCAGGAAACAGACAGAACCAAACAAAATCCTGGAAATATGTAAAAAAATGTTCTACTTACCAAAGTATCATGGAAGAAAAACACATTTCTCCTGATAGCAATGATTCAGTACACTGGTTTGTGAATTCACAGACACACAGATCTCATATATTTATTTAAGGTAAGGAGTGTTTATCTAATAATCAATTTTCAGTTATGAGTTTGCTTAACAAAATATCACTGTATTAAAATAATTAAAAATACATATCACAGCAGAGTAATTATAAATTGCAATATGTACATAATAGAGAGCTTAGTAAGATATTGTTATATACATATTGCAATTTATAGTTACTCTGCTGTGATATGTAATAGTGAGCTTAGTAAGATAGATATCTGCGGTGGTGCAGCGGTAGCGTTGTTGCCTCACAGCAAGAGGTTCTTCTGTTCGATTCTCGGCTGGAGTGCGGGGAGTGCCTTCTGTGTGGACTCTGCATGTCCTCCCCGCGGTTGGGTGGGCATTTGAAAGACATGCATAAATGGGCGTGCCTTTGTTGAAGGTTGGATGTCGAGCTGGCACCTCGGCGTTCGTGAAAATCTACTGCCAATCATTAGTGGACTGGAGTTCCGCTGTGGCAACCCCTAACTAGAAAAAGCGAAAGACAACAACAGTGAGCTTAGTAAGATAAATTACTACTTTTTTATACTACAGAGCTATATTCTTCAAATAGCAAAGACTGCAATGAATTAATTGACAAATACAAATTGCAGTGTTCTTAAGGTACTTTCTCAAGGAAGATTTGAACTGATCTTTAATAACATCAGTTTTAATAATCTGATCTTAATAACACACTTAGACAACCCGACCAGTGTTTGACTGAACTGTAAACTAATGCTATAGTCAGTAATATTATCAATGTTCCAGTTCCCACATAAGACATTAAATAGCTACCATAGATTATTATGAGATACAAGATGGTAAGTTAGAACTGATACGTTAAGTATGATATAGAATCTGACCATAGAAAGAAAGGAAATTTCTACTTCCTGGAGGACTTACTACGATGAGTGACATGAAATAAAATCAAGAAAAGATAATTATTGAATAAACGGGATACATGATACTCTGTGAAAGAATACACAAGAAAGTTGTTCTTTTGAGATCAACATCACATTTTGGTCAGACTAAATATAATAAAGCTCATAGAAGACATGAGAACCAAGCAATGCATAACTGGATTAATTATTTAATTAACAGCTTTTGTAATATAACTGCATACATCAGTACAAAGGATTCCTTATTTATTTATTATTTACTTAATATTTGTTCACTGGGTAAATGGACTGATCTGTTGACTCTTTCCAGTCACATCCCCAGCTCAAAAAGCCAAAAATACAATATTATATGCAAATCTGAACATAACAAGATTGAATGCAGATAGAGTAACATTTAAAGATCTAGTCAGTGTGCATTGAATAAACAGATAAAAAGATATATACAAAATGCAAGGTCTATAGGCTAATAGGTTAATATGTAAGTACCAGGCTAACTTGTTCCTGTGAGACAGACAAGTTTAGTTGATTCTTTAATTGATTTAAGATTATTTACATGTAAACTTAACTTAGCCTTATGGTTTTTGAGTGAAAATGTAGTTCACAATTAAACAAATGTGTGTAGACTGAGCTGTTTTAATCCTCCAATGAATCACAATGCACAAATGTTTGAAAGGTTTTGTGATTCTGAAATACAAAATATGTTGACTCATCCGAGTGATAATAATAAGTATAAGCTGAGCATTTCCACTGAGGTTACAAGCATAATTAAAAAAGTCTTATGGTTAACTTTCACCTGGAAGGCTATCTTTGCATCATAGTTTGCTTTGGGAAATTTGACAAGCTCTTTAATTTGTTTGTTTAGACTGATGAGTGTCTTTTTTGCACTGATTTGTCTGTTCCTTCTTGGCTTTGGAGAGGATTTTTAGGGATCCACCAGGGTGGTTTATTTTTGTCAGTAATTATAGGTTTGACTTGGACAGGTACTGCCTCCTCTCTGCATCTATGAATGTGGTTGTACAATACTTTTGTGTACAGCTCAGAGTAGACCTCAGTGTCGACTGGATTCACAGGGGTTGGAAGTTAATAAAATGTCATTTAGTTTAAGCCTGAGGTAATGTGTGGAGTTTGATGATTTGATGGGGGTTCTGGGTTAATTTTAATACTAAAGGCTATCATTTTGTGATCAGATCTTACCAGGGAGGAATTATTGCACAGGAGTGAGCAGCATACCCCTATGTTTGTGACTACTAAGTTTAGGATATGTGTACCTAATTGCTCCAGGACATTTGCATTCATGAATTCCAAAAACATCTGAGCAAGTAAAGTTTGGGTCATATAAGTCTCCAAGTTTATGGATGGATAGTTGAAGTAACCCATAAGTATGGTGTTAGGCTGAATGTAGGTTTAGGTAGGATGTGTGGTTCTACAGATTCATGTTAGGGGATCTGAAGCTAGCAAGGAAATGACAGGGGGTCACACCTATGGTTAGTTGGGCATGGAGTAGCTAAAGTGAGTCATGTTGCTGGTCCAGTCTAGCAGTGTACTTGTCTTTTATGAACACTGAGACACCTCCACCCTTTGTTTTATCCTGACCTGAGAGGGACTGAAATGTATGCAAGTCATTGTAGCCTTTGTTAGGTGGGGTGCTTTACATTGTTCTGAACCAGGTTACTGTGACCGCACATATTTCTGCATTTACCTATAGGTAGCCATGAGTGATTTTTGCTATGTTGGAGGGCTTAGCAACTTGGCATGGCCTAAAAAAGGAAATATGGGGATAGGTCAGGTTTTTGCTAGTATCCAGAAGCCAAGTGGTGACAAGTGCAAACTATATCTGGCAAAGATTCATGGTTTGCTGATCATGTCTCACCAGGCAGAAAGATACTGGATCCCCTTGTTGTGACACCAGAATCTAAAACAATTGTTGAAATCAATAATTTGATTCTGGTACTGTGGCATCATTATAGGTGAAGGTAGGATGCTACTCAAGGCTACATTCATATCTGCCTGGGACATATATTCAGAAAGCTCCATCATGTCTGCCTTCATATAATCCAATGAGGTATGGCTTAGGTTGTTTATGCTCACATGGACTATGACCATGTCGTATTCGTACTTGTAGTTTAAGGACCTAAGTGTATGCATGATCTGGCAGATCCTGGCTCCAGACAGACAGCTCACTGTGATCTTCTCCTTTTTAAGCCTGGTAAGGGGGACACAAGTATGTCTTATAATGGAATCCCCAATAACTTGAATGTTTGGCTGTGTGGCATATTGCTTTATGGGCTTGGAAGTGGGGCTGCTATGATTTTCTGAGTTATGTGTTTTGTGAAGTGCTGTCTTTTTTGAGTTTGTGCAAGGTTACTGAGAGATATTTTTCAGAAGTCTTGTAAGTTTGGGTAGATTACAAGTGAGTACCTCCACATACGTGGGTCTATGTGTTTGCTCCTTAGTGTTGGCATTGAGTGTTTTGGGTGCAATGCTAACAACCTAGGTTGCATTTTTGTGTGTGTGTGTGAGAGCTTTGCCTCCAATGACATTGTCTATCTACATCTCTCACATGCTGCATTTGTTGTAAAATTGTCAGTGAACATGAGGCAGTTACTACACTGCCTCAGGATATCCATATTCAACAGGCCAGAAATAGAGATGACAGGGAAGCACCTATCCATCATCCCAGATCCTTAGTAGATGGGAAGGAGTAGGGGAGAATCACTTAAAGGTCAAAGTGAGAGTGTTTAATAGTATACTGTTAGATGACCTTCAGTGCTATAGCTCTTTGCACAAACTGATAGCTATTTGAGCAGTTGTGAACAGTGGGAGACCATGGATGGCATTTCCTATAGAGGATTGTAAATTAGAGACATTTGCTTATATACAAGGCACGGGGAGCCATAGTTGCATGATAGGATGAAAGACTTTTTCACAGTTAAGCCCTCAGGCCATTCAGATAAACATGCAATAAGCACACAATAAACACCAGCAGTTTCCAACTTTGATAAGTTAAATTCAGCTTTCTGCTCCCACCAGAGTGCAAAAGAGCCTTCTTAATGTAAAAGTAAAACAAACTGGTTTTGAGCTCAAGTGTAGTAACAAATTCTTTACAACAAATGTCAGAATTCCTGCAGTGTCAAGAATCCTTGTAAATAACTTCACTAGCACTGAGAAATATTCACAAAATACAGAAAAAAAGTGTTCAATGTAAGAGAACTTCAACAACAAAGAAACACTTTGCAAAACTTAGAAATATTTTAGCAGACTTAGGAGAACTTTTGCAAACTCAGAACAGCTTTTGCAGTATCAGAGGAGGTTAGGAAATATCAAGATACTGTTAAAACAACCTAAGAGCAGTACTGTAACAATCAGATGGCGTTTCTTTAACAAGTGCGGCTGAAAAACAGTGATAAATTCAACCAAATCAATAAACACAGCACAGAAGTATTAAATAGAACTGAGACAGTTAGAGCAAGTATAAAAGCATATTTATATAAGCTTTGTTGAGTCAGACGGTTTTAGAAGCAATCCAAGTCTTGTAGCCACAGGTGTCCAAGTTGGCAAAGAGAAGCTCTGAATAAATGAGCCTAAAATATTAAGGACACTGTGAAGTCAAATGTAATATTTTTTCAGTTTCTTAATGTCTGAAAGAGCTCATTCTGAGTTCAGTGTGAATGGTTTCCCCTAAAACAGACTTGCATAATGTGTGGCTTCAATTCACAACCCTGAGATTAAGAGTCTCATACTCTGCTGACTGAGATAGCCAGGCTACTTGGTGTGGAAATTCAATGAAGGAATAATTGAAGATGTGCTAGTTGATATCAGAGGTAATTAAGGAGAAGGAAGGAATTGGGGACAGACTCAGAAAATATTCAGAGTAATTAAATTTATAAGAGGTATTGTAGAATAAGAGGGGACAGTAAGCCAAGTAGCTGACATGCACACTCCTTGAGGTTTGATTTACACACACACACACACACACACACACACACACACACACACACACACACCTGGGAAAGGCTGGCACAGGTTTACTAGCTATGGCCCCTTTTGTCCAGATTATAAGGTAGTTATCATTGCCACCAGCCAGCTCTTTATCAGCTACTTTAAGGCCCTTACAAAGGGTGTCCAATCTTACTATGTAGTATTAATTTTAATACAAATGCTAGTTTGACCAAGAGCAAGGCTATTAGGAGTGGCCTAAGTGCTCCCAAAACTGAAATATGTCTCACAAAGATCAGTCAAAATGTAAGGTTTAAATATATTTAATAATAAATAATAAAAGAACAAGAAAACACTCAGTATATATTCAGTGACATCAGAGTTCAAAACCACAGGAAATATTTAAAACATTATTGCAGGACAGTCTCAACTATATAAAGAAAAACATCTAAACTATGCTTCACTATATTCATAACTGAATCTAAGAGAATTACTATACCCTAGTTAACTTACTTATGAGCCAAATAGAAGTTTTTCTGAACTATTGCAGCGACATGATGGTCAAATGATAAGGAACAATAGTGCCTGAAATCCCTTAGAACAGAGATTGATTGGAGGGGTGCTTCACCTATACTGTAAGTGAAAATATTCAAAACCACAGGAAATATTTAACACAACATTGCAGGACAGTCTCAACTATATAAAGAAAAACATCTAAGCTATGCTTCACTATATTCATAACTGAATCTAAGAGAATTACTATACCCTAGTTAACTTACTTAACAGCAAGATGGACATTGCAAGTGGATCTTCTAGTTGTTTGCAGGTCCAAGACAGAATACAGAATGCTGTGTCTCACTAAGAGACTTCTTAAATTAATACCTCAAATATTACTGCTGGGATAGCTTGCAGAATGACATAATTTCTTGTCATCTTACTCTGTCTCAGATGAAACCCTCACTGCTGGAAGCTAGCAATATTTAGCATCTACCTGTGAAAATACATAGATCTCAGATCTTTGACAGATGATGGAAGTCATAAAACAATTACATCCCCCCACATCTCAAGCCTAGTATTTTTTTCTCCTTAAAGACAACACAGAGAGCTCTTGACATCCTGTCTTTTGCTGCCATAAAGTAATTTAATTTCAGTTATTTTTCTGAAGTTTTGCTGGACTGAAGTTAACCTCCTGTGTTCTGGTCTCCACTGTTAATGTATATACATGTAAACAGTTACAATAGTGTATGTACATTTCTATTCTGGCAGGGTGCACTGTGGATGAATACATCTTTAAGCTCAGTACTTTACAAAATACCTTTTTTAACACACATGTCTGTACAGACCAGTTTGATATACACATGGCATACAGATCTAATACATTTGTAACACAAACATCTTATATAGATCAAGTTGATATTCACAAATTACATATAATTATTTACAAAATTCCAGATAGCTGTGCTGGCAGTATCTCCTTTCATCACACTTCTTCCATAGATTTGCTGGCAGTATCTCCTTTCTTCACAATCTTTATGAAGGAGTGTCTAAAAAACTAAGTACAGAGAGAGAGAGGGTTACCAGTCTATCCTGATAACTATGATTTTTTGAGACTACTGATCTTTTTAGTTATAAATGTCTGAGGACTCTTAAGTTGGTTAATATGGTTAGACACATGCCAAAACTTGCATTATGATCAATATGTGGTCTGATGAGATACACGTAAAGGAGAATTGACTTCTTTGTATCTAGCAGAGATGCCTTTGAAAATTAGATAAGCCAAATAGAAGTTTTTCTGAACTATTGCAGCGACGTGATGGTCAAATGATAAGGAACAATAGTGCCTGACATCCCTTACAACAGAGATTGATTGGAGGGGTGCTTCACCTATACTGTAAGTGAAAATATTTTGTTTACCAAAGTGAACTATGCTACATTTTTACACTTAATTTGAGACTATTGTTCTTGCATCAATTGTTAACATGGTCTAACCATGTTTGGAGCAATTGCAAGTCAGTGGAACTTCGAATAACACCACCTAGTTTATACTCATCTGCAAACATAATTAACCATAGGCCATGAGTGCTGGCCCAAAAGTCTGAGAAATACATGCAAAGTAAGAGAGAGCTCAACATGAATCTCAAGCTCTGAACATTAAAAATCATAGTGTTTGGCTTCATAAATTGAGACAGATGGACAAAAAGCAGAACTCCCACCTCAACATGAAGTTGAGACCAGAAAAGAAAAAAAAGTCTTTTGATCTTCATGGGAAAAAAAGACTTCACTGTAGAGCTGTAGCAGACAGATTTATACAAATTTGTTATTGTTACTACAGTGACGTATACAGAAATATACTAAATGCATTCATTTATGCAGCTGAGATATCAACTGCAACTCAAATGAATCTCAAGCGACCAAATAGGAAATTGCAATGCCAGTTTTAAAAGTAACACTGAGGGTTTCTATCTGCTGCGCTGTACTATTGGTCCATTCTTCTGCCTGTACTATTGGTCCATTTGTCTGCCTGTACTCTGCCATTTCTCCTCTAAACAGATGAATAGCACAGTCAACTTTGAAAAACAGGCCAATAGCACAGGCAGCCAGAAGCCCACTGTAGTATATGTCCATTTTTCTAACTGCATTGTGCCATGGATCCACTGAGCAGAAAAATACCAAACTGCCACTTAAAAATGGGCCAGTAGCATTGTGGCTTTAGCCTATATTTTCATGTTTCACTGTGCCATTGGTCAGCTGAATGGACCGATTGCACAGGGTAACTAGACAAATGGACCTTTAGCACAAGTAGTTAGATGCCCACTGTGACACTTGTCCATTTTTGTGGCTGCACTTTATTTTTCTGCTCAGTGGATTGGACAGTTTAACTAAATGCAGATGGAAATTCCACTGGCCAAGCTCCTGTCTCATTTTTTCTACTACCAAGCCAATAAAAGAGCACAAGCTGGAGCTGTCAAGGAGTAAATCAGAGCAGAGCAGAGGAACACAGATTAAAAGTAATGCCAAATCAGGATTATGTGTCACATGAGGAGTGATTGATAGGTACAGGGCTCAACAATGAGCCCTGTGGTACACCACTGGTAACATTTTGATTTCAGAAATGCCACCTGCAAGTCTAACTACATGGATTCAGTCAGACAACTAGTTAGCCACCACACAACATAAGGATATAGCCTTAGATTTACAAGTATGTCAATAGTGTCTGCACAGGGAGTAGTTTTAAAGGTCTTGTCCAGGTGTACATATGATATATGAACAGCCTAACCACTATCTACTGTTTCTGTTACTTCTTCAAAGATATTAATGAGGTTAAAGAAGTAGTAACATCACAATGGCTGTTTTTCAGACTTCAGGAATGTAACCTGTGGAGAGGCTTGGCTTTAAGAGATTAATTAAGGGATCGGCTAGGCCTTAATTGGCACTGATGATCAGGCAACATGTTATATTATTAGGACCCATGGGTGAGGTGTTCTTAGCTTTTGAGAGAGCTGAGAGAACTTGTTCCATAGTAATTAAAGGTGGTGGCTGAGATTGTGGAACCTGTGAAATAGCTATAACTGCAAGCTGAGTAAAATTTGCATTAAATTTGTTAGCTGAGATGTCTGGATATTATGATTATGGCAAATGTTTTGGTGATGTGTTTAACATGAAACATTTCTAACATTGTATGCTACAGTGGGTCTTAAAACTTCAAATGTTATAATATTGAATTATTTCAATCGAAAGACTATTGAACACTCAAAATAGCAAATTTTTTCAAGGAAAAAATGTGCTGTTCCGACAAACATACGCACAACACAAGCACACCAAAATAAATAATCCACACACATACACTTCACAAAACCCTACACTAAACCATACATACACTACTAGCTATCCACTTACCTTAACCCAACCCTAACCCTAAGGTCCATAACTACCGCACATTCACCTTATCTGCTCCCTATCCCTGAGGTCCCTAACTATCGCACACTCACCTTACCCACTCCCTAACCCTAAAGTCCCTATTGCACACTTTCTATTCAGAATACCATCTACAATTTCTATAACCATCATTAATAATTCTTGACAACCCTTCTCCTATATACCTATATATACTATCTCCACAATATTTTCCATTTTTGTTTCAAATCTCTTTTGCATTATTTTCATAAGAATTGTGTCATCATTATTATTCAAAAATATTGGTATTCAGTTTTATTAATTGTCTCCTATCTTCCTTCCTCCATACAACTTTACAATTGATGTATCTCACTACATAATTCTTTAAACATAAAACCTTCATTTAACGATTCATTCAAATATTTGCCAGTCCTTAGATTTGTATACATTTCACACTCTGTTCCATCTGGTCCTGCAGCCAAATCTATATTTACTTGTCATAACACTTTATCTAGCTCATATGAAGAAATCTCCTTTTCCTTGTTCTGTTTTACTGTTAACTTTTTGCTTTCATGTTTTATTTTTTACTATCTTCATTGTTTCTTTAAATATTTCATGTACATATTTTACTAGACTATTCATAATCTTTTCCTGAGTTCTTTCTATCTCTCCTTTAACGTTTGTATTTCTCTCATTAACTACCATTTTCTTTTGCTAATCTGTTTAAGTAACTTGATACTTGTTCTCTTTTTCCTTGAAAAAGTATCCTTGCTTTTATAACAATTATTTTATTTTTTCTTGATTTCCTTCATATAATTCTTTTTCTTTGTCAAGGTACTTTCTATCATTATGTTCTAAATCTTCTAATGCATCATTATAGCAATAACCCATGCCTGGGTGTGGGTAATGCGGGATTTAACCACGGTTGGCGTGGTTTGGTCCCGAGGGCGAAGCCCGAGGGACCAAACAAAGACAACCGTGGTTAAATCCGCATTACCCACACCCAGAAGTGGGTTATTATTATATAATGACATTATTTAAGAAAAGAAATAATTACTTTTCTTAAATAATGGCATTGTATAATGCCTCTTTGCTGCCCTTCCGCAGCTGTCTGGTATTCAGCGGCAGTTCTGATGTACTGCGCATGCCTACGCAGTACATCAGAGTTGGGCAAAAGCAACGGAGAACGCAAGATCTCCGTTGCTTTTACTGCTCGCTATGTTAAATGGGTTTAACATAGCGAGACAGTTTTTAAAATAAGCAACAGAGATCTCCGCTGCTTATTTTAAAGTTGTCTCGCTATGTTAAACTCATTTAACATAGCGAGACAGGTTTAAAGCAACGGAGATCGCAAGATCTCCGTTGCTTTACATTGTGTCGCTATGTTAAAGGAGTTTAACATAGCGAGACAGCTTTAAAAAAAGCAACGGAGATCTGCGTTGCTTTTTTTTAAACCTGTGTCGCTATGTTAAACTCTTTTAACATAGCGAGATTAGTATTATTAACGGAAAAGTCCGGGCGACCGGACCTTTTTCCGTTAGTATATTGAGGGATTTACAACGGGCACGCTGGTTGGGCTGGCCAATCAGCGTGCACGTTTTAGAGGAGGAATTGTATAATATCTGTTCTTTTATATTTTCTTTCTCTACTTTTCCCATATCATACTGCCACTGTAAAAAACATTTTTTATATTCTTTCTTAAATATTATCTACCATTCATACCTATTTTTATAAAATATTCTCATAGTAATATAATCTTTCTATAAACGTATTGCTAATCTCTTTCCTACTTCATTCCATGCTTTCTCATTTACCCTTTTTATTCCTTTGCATATTTTATATATTTCTTGTTTTCCTTTATCTCTAGCCATATTGCAAGATGATTAGAAAATCGTGTTTCAACTACCTCCCCTTCTCCTATAACTAAACATTCTGATGCTATGAAATAATATATTTCAGTTCTGTTGCATACCCCTTTTCTAAGTCCATTAGTTTTTGTCTCAAAGTTTTAACTTACCACATCTTATAACTGCTAACATTTTCTTATATCATTTCTTTTCATTTTATGCTTACCTCTTAAATCATAGTTAAAGTCTCCTGTTATTATGCTATTCATATTTATCAATGCATAGTCAAAATCTGATGACATTAATGTAAGCATATAATGTTATAATTCTATATACTTGCTCTCTCATTAGTAGTATTTTCCTTTGCTAATCTGTTTAAGTAAATGTACAATGGTTAATCTTCCCATTCTTGCTAAAGTTACATTTAATATCTGTATTGTATTTAAATAGAATACAGCTATTCCAGAGCATCTGTCATTTCTCAAATTCCAGATTATTTTTCCTCCCCAAAGCCTCTTTGTTTGTAATCTTTCTTCATTTGTTAAAAATCTTGTGTTTTCTAATATAATTGCTTCTACATCACAAGTGTTACACCACTCCAAAATCCATAGTCTTACGATATTCTTAATGTTATTCACATTTACAGAAAGCACTCTAAATTTTAAATTTTTCCTAGCTTCATGGTCTCATAAGTTCATAGCTAATTATTGGGCTAGCTACCTTAATGGGCCATTTTAAGCCTAGCCAAATTCACTCACAAAGGTGAGAATCAAACACTCTACCTTGTGTCTATGAGTTAAACACCATAACCAGTATACCAACAACTAACCATTAGCTCTGTATATTCTTTTTCAACCATTTCTTTTTTCTTTGAAGTTGTCCCTTTAAATTTTCTTTTTCTTTCATCCCTTTATCAACAGAAGTCTTTTTTCTTTTACTATTTCCCAATTTATGTCTTCTTCGTTACTTAATTCAAAATCTTCTTCTATGTTCTTCTTTTTTATCAAATTTTTTCTTCTATTTCTACTACTTCTAAAATGTCTTCTCTTTGTTAATTTTCTTCTTTTTCTTTTCTCTTTTTCATTACTCTTATTTTCATTTTACAGTCCATGCATAAATGTCCAATTTTGATACATTTATAACATTACAGTTCACATTTTTTGCATTATGTCCCATTTCTCCATAGACACATTTTATTTTGTCACAGTTACTTAACAAAATTGTTCTTTTTCACAAAAAAAGGGAAAAAAAAGCATGATTTGGGTTGTCCCCAGTATTTTATGACACCAATATTCCCCAGCACATTTTCCATGCTTGACATATGTATAATTTTTTTTTCTTTTTCTATTTTTAGCACAATATTACAGTCTAATCTATCTCATAATACTGCACACAATCCTTAGGATGGCACAGTGGTGCAGAGATAGCATTGTCGCCCCACAGCAAGAGGTTCTCCGGTTGGATTCTCTGTTGGAGTGCCTTCTGTGTGGAATCTGCATGTCCTCCCTGCATTTGTGTGGGTTTTTTCTGGGTACTTCAGTTTCATCCCATGTTACAAAGACATGCATCTGGAGCATTTCTCTCTGGGTCTCCATTGCAAATTGGCTTCATTCCAAGTCAGACTTTCCTGGCAAACAAATGTTAAATAAATAAGTAAACATACTCAGGTTTCATATTGGCTTTCTCCTCCATTTCTCTCACCCCTCCATTATCCCCTTATCTGTCCATCTGCCTTCTTGTTTCTCTGGGCTACCACTGTGTCTGGAATTGAAACGGGAAGTGGTCGTGCAAAATGGGTCCCACTTGCAACAGTGACAAATAAGGAAAGTTCCTTGATGGCCTGGCCAAATTTCCCCTATTACTACAAATATTACGCAGGTCTTCCATGAAAAGAGGCTACTAGCCTAGTAAGACTAACCAAGTCAACAAACAATAAATTATAAGGTTTTCTAGGTTAGTTAGTAATAACACTGTTAGGTTAGTTAGTATTGACACTGTTGTTAAAGCACAACTGAAGCACTTAAAAACAATGTTTCTGTATAGAGACTAAAAACTGAATTTAGTAGAAAATATAGCTAAGAAAAGTTTGATACACAATTATGAAGACTTCCCTGATGCTCTGGCCAAATTTCACCTAGACTCTCCCCTGAAAAAGGGCCATAACCCCTAGTATGAGTATCGAAAAAGGATAATTAAATAAAAATAAATTAAATACAGAAGCAGGTTGGCACATTGCTGAACAGGAAGCCAGCTGGCTTTATTAAACATGATACAATAATATTTCTAGGAGAGAGGGTAATAAAATGCAGATAAAGTTGCTTATAGTTAGGATGGTGGAAGAGTTTTTCTTAGATGCTGATGCAACTAGGGTCAGTCCATATTCAAGCTGAGCCAGAAAAAATGCCTTTGCCTATGGCATTCCTGTTTGGTCTGGATAGAAAGGGGGAAATGTCATAAACCTTAATAGGAGGGATTCTGTATTTGTTCTAGGTGAAGGTGAATGTTCAGTGTAGGATCAAGCCATATACCAATGTATTTAAAGATTTCTTGATCAATGGGGTTGTCAAGATGGTCATGGATAAGAAGTGATTGAGAGTTATTCTGCCATTTAGGAGAGGTACCAACCAACATCCTTTTAGTTTTGGAAGTGTTCAGAATTAACATTTAGTTATTGAGCCATTTGATAAGAGAAAGGAAGTCAGCTTGTAATTGTTGCTATATGGCATGGTTGAGTGAAATTAGTCCATGTCATCAGCATAAAGTATGTGAGAGAGGTGAGGGAGGCCAAGAAGTAGTTTATTAATGAAAATAAAAAACGAAGGGCAGCCAGAATGGAACTCTGAGGGAATCCTTTAAGAAGAGGGGTAGAAGAAGAAAGGGTGTTTTGAAACTGCATAGAAAAGTAACACATGGAAAGAAAATTCTTAAACCAGGAAGCTATATCTGGGCTAATTCCTATTTCAGTTAGGTAAAAGAATGTTATGGTCAACTAGACTGCATGCTCAAATGTCCTGGACATAGTATTTACTAACATGAGAGAGCATTGAAAGCCCCCCCACACACTTTTTGTGATGTCCTCCCTGGTAAGATTGGACCATATATCAGTCTTGTTCCATGTAATTATAAGACCAGATACCCCATCAAGCTCAAAAATGCTTAAGTATTTTTCAAAGACAAATTACTTCCAACTAAGTGATGGTATAAGAAGTTTCAAAGCCCCTCGAATGCAGATAACACAGACTCCTATGCAGAGGTGTACAATAACGCCCTGTTTAACCACTTAAGCAATTGTATAGAATCAGCTGTACTTGACCGGACTAAAACCAGGTATTGCCAAAAAAAAAAAAAAAAAGCCACCCTCATGGACCCTTAGTATAAACAAGACAAAGAAACAGATATCCAAGAACAAGAGGGAAATGGCTCAGCAGAGGAAGAAATCCTTCATTAGCTTAAACAAACAAATTAAAGATCTTGCCAAGTCCTCCAAAGCTAATTACAAAGCAAAAATAGTCTCCCTAGCTAAGGATAATCACAAGGCATTCTTTAACTATGTCTGAAATCTAAAAGGTAATACCCAGCTATGCGCTGAACTGGTTGTGGAGGGCACCATCCATACTCATCCGGAGATAATAGCCAACCTGATAGCTGACAGATGTTTTTGCAAACTTCACCACTCTGTTCTGTCCAGTCATCCCCCAAAGTATACTGTCCACCATTCATCAGCCTATTATCTCAAGAGAGCAGGTCATCTTTCTGCACTCCAAGGCCAAAAACACGGCATCAATGGGACCTGACAACATCCCAGGTTGCCTTTTAAACAACTTAAAATATGACTTAGCAGATACACTTAGATTCTTGTTTAACTACAGCGTATAAACTGACTATTTTCCAGCAGAATGGATGACAGCAGCAGTAATCCGTCTACAGAAAGGGGTAACATCAACTGACCCTGGGAATTATTGGCCCATAAGCTTGACTAGCCTCATCTGCAAGGCCATGGAAAGAATCATTATGGACATTATTAACAAGGACATAAGTAATCTCCAAACTCAGGACCCAACCCACTTCAGATTTATTAAAGGTAGATTATACCTTTTAAACATGGTTGACTTCTTCGAGAAAGTCACCAAGGCTGTGGATGAGAGAAAGACAGTGCATAGCCAATGCATTTGACGCAATCCCCCACTCGGGTATTATAGAGAAACTCTCACAAATAGGAATTAATTCCTGCATTACCAGATGGGTAGCCATCTGGCTTTCTGACAGGACACATACTGTCAAAGTGGGTGACTTCACCTCTAGCAAAAGGCCTGTCATGAGTTACAAACCACAGGGTTCTGTGCTGGGTCCCTTACTGCTTGGAATTTCTTTCTTAGAAGTCCATGAAAACTTGAATGGCCTGGGGCTGACCAACCTTGTTGATGATTGCAAATTGGGAGCAATCACTGAGTCCCCCAACAATATTCATGTACTGCAGACAGGGTTAGCACAGACAAATGATTGTTGTCAAAGCCACAGATTAAAGCTAAATGCAAAAAAGGCATTATTATTCCCTTTGAGAAAGCTGACATCCCTGATCATTACATTATAGACGGCACTCCCTAAGTGCAGACCAAGTGGTATGTGATGGTACTCAGGATGATAGCAACCTGAACTTTGCAGACTGGTAAGGAAATCCTTCCATGTGGCACATCTTATAAGTAAAGGCATTACATCAAGATCTAAGGATCATCAGACCAATAACTGAATACAATGCCCCTTTTACATGTACCTCAACAGACACCTGCAACAATTGGAGAGACCACAGAGGTTTCTCATCACTAAATTACAGGGTGAACAAAACATCTTACCCGGAAAGACTGAAATCCCTGTCACTGTATTCTTTATCCTAGAGATTGCTAAAGGGTGACTTGTGCTTGGCTTATAGAGCAGTCTCTGACCCGGCCCTGATAGAAATGCTACACATTCGTAAATCAAACTGCATGTCAGTCACTCACTCCAGGAATCTTAACCTAGCCTCTGACATTAACAGATCCTGCTGAAGAGACAGATACATCTCCCAGAGACTGCCACTTCCCTGGAATAAGCTTCAAATTGACATGAAACAGAGCCCTTCCCTGGCCCTTTTCAAAAGCAACCTAAATCAATGGATGGGTGATCACAAATTCACTGGGGTGGCACCCATGTTCCTCCTGGACAGAGGACGTCAGTATTAACTACCCTAGTCCTCTACCTCTGTGAACTTCACTCACCTAACCACCAACAACTGGGTTAACTTGGGATAAATATGGCTAGGCTTGCAAGTGCTCTAGGACTGTTAGCCTAGTAACCTTCTGTGAACTTATGAACCTTTGAATGCTCTGGTGAGGTAAATAAAAATGGCTCCAGTAAGGAGACCTTTGTCCATAGCCAGGAAGATTTATCAGTAAATGTCCAGAGAATAGTTGAAATGTTCCTACCAGTCCAAAATCAATGCTGTTTTGAGGATAGTAGATGATAATAAGAAATAAAATGGGTGAGTTGATTGTACCAAGTATGTGAATAATGAAGATGTGACAGAAATCAGAGCTGTGAGATACGCTAATAGTCTTTATCAGTCATGATGCTTTGAATTTAGCAGATATTATAAATTTGAAGAAGGGAACTATGAAGTCCTTACCTAGAAATAAGAACCATGGAAGAAGATTGTCAGGACCAGCAGGTGATTCAATTTTCAGTCCTTCAATTAGTGGTGCTGTGTGATTAGCTTTGATTGCTTTTAAACTGAAAGTTAGAATAAAAGGGGGAGAAGAGAGGTTAGATGAAGAGGAGGGGAATCAGAGATTTGAAGTGTATTGATGCAGAAGCTGAAATCAGTGGCAGTGAGGTGAAATGAGGAGAAGTGGGTGTTTGCTGGATTAGTGAGGCCTGCCAGGTGTTTGACTTTTGCCCAGAATTTTTTAGGTAAGTTGAGAAGGAATGACTGATGCTTTTTTCATAACATGACTCTTTTATCACCCGAGTGTCTGCTTTGCTAGATTCCTTACCTTAGTATAGTGTTGCCTGGACTTCAAGGATTTTTCCAACTTTGCCTAGCATTGTCCCAGAGATTAAGAAGGCGTTTGAGTCTATACTTGAGCTAACTGTATTTTGAGGGTTTATAGAGCCATGTGATTTTATAAAGTGAGTCCTGGAGGTTAGTGAAATTTGTTTGAGGAGAATGATGCAGTGGTTAGGGTCTATAGAAGACCAGTCTAAAGAGTCTAGAATTGTCTTTAGTTTGAGAATGTTGGATAGGGATTTGTTTTTGAATGATATGAGGGGAGGAGGAAGGGATTTTGTTTATATGGTGAGAGATATTGACCCGGACTGAACAATGGTCACTGAAGGAAGGGGGGTGAATGAGAATTTAGGAAATACTACTAGAATTATTAGTAATATTAAGAAGTGAGTGATGAGAAGAGTTAAGGTTTGGTCTGGTGGGTTCAGTGACAAGGTGTGTGAGCTTGAAGTAATTTTTTTCATGAAATTGTATTGATTAGAGTCAAGAGGCTTGAGATTGAAATCAACTGAAATTTTTTTCATGAAGAGGTAATTTTAAGCAGAAGGGTTTTGAGTTTGGCTAAGGAGGCAGGAAAGGGAGTGTAAGCAATAGGGAGATGAATAGGAAAGTTCTTAGACTAACAGTGTGTGTGATGGTGTGGTGGAGATTGGGAATTTGCCCTATTACATGGTAGTGCAATCTCACAGTTGGCATATATCTATCTAGTTATACCTATATATATCTATTGATAAACACACACACACACACACACACACACACACACACATATATATATATATATATATATATATATATATATTGCATTGTTGTTTGCCCCCCAACCCCCCCAAAAAACTATGAATTAATTCTGTGTTTTTGTTTTGTTTTTGTTGATTTGTGTTTCCAACATAAATACTTCTTAAATTGTTGATCAATATATACAAAATTGAACCTTTTTAAAATATAATCATCTATCTATATAGCTATCTGTTTATCTATTAAGCTATTTAGCTGTAGATAAATACACACACACACACACACACACACACACACACACACACACACACACACACACACACACACACATATGCATCTTTATGGTGTTCTTGCATCTAAAGTGTGCCTGGAGATTTTTCCCCCAGGCCACATATTTAAGTGAGCTTTACCCATTAGGGTAACTCTACCCAGTAAGCTAAATCAGTTAGCACATCACAAATAAATAATTAAATAAAAATGACTGCTGTGGCACTATTACTTAAAAGAGTATAAAATGTGCTTATATCTGAGGGGGTGAGCCATATTGCTGCTTGACTATGAACACTACATTTTTTATTTGGAATAATTAGTCTTGAAAAGAGAGGAGGATATACAGAAATACTTCAAGGGCAGCATCACTACCGTCTTTGGAAAGTATTAAATTGCATATCATATAGACCAATATGATGTGTATATGAATTTCATAATTCTTTAGACATATTTATAAATCTGCAGAATAAAAATAAAATGTTTGGAAGTTTTTACTGTTTGGCTGAAAATATTTTGAGAAACAGGCAACAGTCATTTAATAAGTTCATTTGCATCAAGAAAGGCTTGCCTTTTTAATATCTTGTATTGGTAGTCATTTTTATATTTAGGGAACAGACTACATGAATTAGGCCACATTTCAAGAAATTCCTACTAAATTGTACTTTTGTTTATAGTGACCAATAAATATAAAATTCTTGTTGTAGTATTAAATTATGCAACTTCAGAAAGTGATGGACTACACCGATGACCTGTTCCACAGTCTTTGTGGAGGATGGGAAACTAAAGGCTCCTACTGTACTAATATGCTAACCTGGCAAACATTCATAAAGAAACCAGTTTCTGACTTTAAGATTTTTAATTGGGGGATAAAACTAAATGTTAGCACTTGAGCTTCTTTGTAATGAGAAGTTTTCCTCCAGATCTGCATTTCACCTGACTGGAAACTATGAAAGAGGTAATTAATTTAACTATCCTGACAGATTAGCATAACTCTTCTTTTACCCCGTTTCCTGCTGTTACTCATGTTTAAATGTGTTATGAAAGACCAAATCCTATTTGATCTTTGATTTTGTCACATAAACAGTAGTTCTGCTTTAAGGACCTAAATCTGCCCCAGTGAATAAATAAGACTCATTTGGAGAGTTGGTTCGTAACTCAGCTTCTTCCCAGGCTGCAGAATAATTTACCACTAAAGGTCAGACAAAGTACTTCTTTGTCTCCTTTCAAGGGAAAGCTTGTTTACTGGATGGATAAATACAAAGATACACAAGGAATAGGATTATCATCATCATCATCATCATCCCCTTTTTCCCATTTGCATGTGGTCGGGGTATCGTATTAACTGTCGCCAACTCTCTCGATTCAGTGCCACTCTCCTGCCTTCTTCAACACTCATGCCTGACTGTCGCAGATCTTCTTTCACACAATCCATCCACCTCTTTGCTGGACGCCCTCGCTTCCTCTTACCTTCTTCCTGTCTGTCCCAAATCTCCCTCACCAGATTGTCTTCTGCTTTTCTACACATGTGCCCATACCATCGTAATCTGTTTTCTTTGATCTTTTCTGCAATTGGAGCTACTTTGGCTTCTGCTCTTATGTCCTCATTTCTTCACCTGTCCCGCAGTGTGCATCCTACCACCTTTCTCAGGCACTTCATTTCCATCACCTCTAGCTTCTTCAACTGTTCTGCCTTTACTGCCCAGGTTTCTGTACCATACAGTAGTACTAGTCGCACCACTGTCTTGTACACCTTACTTTTCAGCTTCTTTGGCATTCTTTTGTCATATACTACACCTGATACTCTATGCCAGTTGGCTGCAGCCCCTCTGATTCTAGCTTTGACCTCTTCATTCATGCTTCTCTTCAACCACCCCTCCCAGATACTTGAAGCTGTTTACCTGTTCCACTATCTTCCCATCTATCTCTATTCTCAGCTTCTTCTGATTTCCCCAATCTGCTGCCATTACCACTGTCTTGTCTGTGCTTAGTTTCATCCCATGTGCCTTCAGATTTGCATTCCATTCTCCTATCCTTTGCTGAAGTTCTAGATCAGAGTCTGTCTGTACTGCCACATCATCTGAATACAGCAGCTTTGTTGCTCTGACCCCTCTAATCTGTTTACTGATGTAGTCCATTACCAGTATGAACAGCAGTGGGCTCAGAGCTGAACCCTGGTGTACACCCACTCCCACTGGGAACCCCTCAGTGAGGCCAAGCACTGTTCGTACTTGAGTCACTGGGTCCTTGTACATAGCCTCTACTAATTCTACCAATGTTTCTGGGACTTCAAACCACCGCAGTACTGCCCAGATCAGCTTTCTTGGGACCTTGTCATATGCTTTCTCCAAGTCTAGGAGTCTACTGGTTGGCTAACAAAGAAACTAAGAAAGAAGTTGCAATAGCAAAGAATAGGGCATCAGAGGCACTCTATCAGCTTCTGGAAAGTGACTCAGTAAGGGGCACAAAGAAACTATACCAGGTTGCAAGGCAAAGACAGAAAGATAAAGAATATAGTCAGACACCCTTCATAAGGGATTCCAGCAACAACCTGCTTACCAGCCCACAGGAAATCAAAGGCAGATGGAAGGAGTATTTCCAGCAGCTTCTGAATGAAGAAAACCCCACAGAAGTGGTACTGCCCCAGAAACAGCCTACAATGAGAGTAGAAGAGGAGCCCAGCTTAGAAAAAGTAAGAGCAGCACTAAGGAAAATGAAGTCAGGGAAAGCAGCAGGCTCAGATGAGGTCACAGCAGATATGATAAAGATGCTGGGTGAGCTGGGGGAGAAATGCCTCCTGAGGGTACTAATTGCAGTGTGGAGAGAAAGGCGTATTCCAGATGACTGGATAATAAGCATACTCGTGCCAGTGTACAAGAGCAAAGGGGACATCCACAACTGTGGACAGTACAGAGGCATCAAACTCTTACCACATTGCATGAAAGTTCTGGAGACGGTGATTGATAAACGGATACGAAGAATAGTAGAATGTAAGATGGGAGATGAACAGTTCAGATTCAGATCAGGATGCAACACAATTGACCCAATGTTTGCATTGAGACAGATACTTGAGAAGAAACTAGAGAAGAGGAGAGAGTCAAACTGGGCTTTCCTAGACTTTGAGGATTATCATATCTGGTCCTATTTGGTTTAGGAGATGAGTTACTATTAAGTACTTGAAAAAGGTACCAAAAACTTTGAGTTGTATCTAATTAAAGGACCACAAGGGTATGTTTCAAATAGTCCTCATCATTGCTTGTTTAGCATTGCTCATATGGTCATAATTATAAAGTAGGGTTGCAAGAAGTGAATCATAAGACATGAATCAGGATTCAGTAATTTTGATATCAGGCTTGTATGTGTCAAGCCACCTTTAAAAGTTAAGGATCCACCTTTAAAAGTTAAGGATCTTATTTAGAAAGTTGCATCTAAATTACATCTAACTGTCCAACTAATCTGCTCTGAGGACATACACCCTAATCCAGGCCACACCCACCAAAACAATGCTCCACATAGCCCCACTTCTTTCACTCCTGATGTCCTTCTGAAAAGACACAAATCTTCCATTCTCCTCCTAAATATAAACACAAGGAGTATCACTAACAATGTCCATGACCTACATGCCATGCTATCCCTCTATTCCCCTCTCATTGTAATATTAATATAAACCTGGCTTAAATGTAACATTAACAGTAATGAAATCATTGCATCAGGTTACAGCATACTACATAAGGACAGGTTAATTAAGAAAGGAGGTGGTGTAGCAATCCTATTTAATAATCACCTATCACTTGATCTATTAGACTGCCAGGTAAGGGGAAAAGAGGAAGGCCGAAGAGAAGGTTTATGGATGTGGTGAGAGAGGACATGCAGGTGGTTGGTGTGACACAGCAATATGCAGAGGACAGGAAGAAATGGAAACAGATGATCCGCTGTGGCGCCCCTAACGGGAACAGCCGAAAGAGAAGAAGACTTGATCTCTTAGATATAAAACTCCCTGACTTAGAAAATGCAGAAATAATACTTGCTAGGCTAAAAATTAACCCCAATAAAAGTATAAACATCCTAGGTGGATGCATTCCATCAGGGACCAATATTCCCAGACTTGAGTGCAAATTACACTGGGCATCTAATTCCCTTCCTCAAGAGACAATCTTTGTAGGCTATTTCAACATTGACTGGTTAACATGCTCCACCTCTAATCCAACATCTCATATTAACCTACATGGGTTTACCCAATTAATCACATCTTCCACTAGGACAGAAAAAACTTCTGGTCGACAGGGGTCTATATTAGAACATCTAATATTTAATACTTCGAATCACTAAAGGTCGACCTTTAATGATAGAACTATTAAAACATTGAATGTTCCAAAAAAATAATTAAAAAAACAAAAAGAAAAACTAAAGGGTGTACTCCTGGTAAACACCCCCACTACTTAAATATACCAACTCCGAGACCAGATTACATAGATACATTGCATCTAAATTACATCTAACTGTCCAACTAATATTATGGAGATTTCCATTTACACATTCAATATTCTGAACATTCGCTATTGTCGTGTCGACAATATCAGATTCAATATTGTCGGCTTTCGACAATATAATATAGACCCAGTAGACAGTCCATATTAGACTGGACCTTAGTCAACAACCCAGCCCAAATGTCACACTCAGGTTGTTTCCCTTACAATCTAAGTGACCACCAGCCAACCTTTCTCTTCTGTGCTAAAACCCATCATATCCACCAAACCATGTGCTGTCAAATCAGAGATAAAAATAATTTCATTGCCAACAATTCCATTGCCTCCCTAAAAAGCTGCAACTGTGAAACTCTCAGACAGGTACCTTTAGATGTAATAGTGGAGTCCTTCATCTCCATCTTCTTAAACATCCTCAACCACCATGCACCACACATAATCATTAGAGTCAAATCAAACTATGCTCCCTGGCTAAGTAAAGAATGTAGATCTATACTTAAGGCCTGAGATACGGCCTGGGTACAATATCATAAAAATAGATCCCTCTTAACAAGGCAAACCTACCTTGAATTAAGTAACAAAGCCAAAAAATTAGTTAAATTGGATAAAACCAACTACTACTGAAATATTCAAATAAAACACCAAAACGATCCACAAAAATTCTGGGGTGCCATAAACAACATACTACACCCAGGGAAATCAGCTACTCCAATGCCATCAACTCCCAACAACACAGACTGTCTAGCAACCCAGTTTAATACCTACTTTAAAGAGTCAATCCAAGCCCTTGCAAACTCTCAGTCATCCACCAATGACTCCACACCCTCCTCACACCAAAATACCACCCACTCTCAAACCTCTACCAACCTGTTTTCATTCCAATCAGTCTCTAACACAATCAATAAACTACTCAAAAGGCTTAAACCAACTACCCTAGCAGCAGACAACCTCCCTGCTGAATTCCTTCAAATTGCAGCAGAAGGAATAGCCTACTCAGTAGCCATTCTCATAAATAGATCAATCATGGAGAGCCTGATCCCCACTATTTGGAACATTTCTCACATTGTGCCCCTACAAAAAGGAGGTAACTCCTCTGTGTTAACTAACTATTGCCCCATTGCAATCTTATCCCCTCTGTCTAAAATTCTCGAAAGAGTCATCCATACCCAACTCACAGATTACCTTCACAAAGAAAAATTGCTAACAGATACACAGCATGGCTTTTGCCACTCTCATAGCTTTGCAACAGCCCTGATTTCCTTTATTAACACAGTCAACCACTATAGAAACAATAGGCAATATGCATCTGCCATCTTCCTTGACCTATCCAAGGCTTTTGATATGGTCAACCACCCAAACATAATCAACATCCTCTCCTCCCTAAAACTCTGCAGCTCATCTGTGTCCTGGTTCCCAAATTACCTTGCAGGACATCAACAAGCTGTCCTATGGCAATAACAAATATTCCCCCTTCTTCCAGTTAGCACAGGAGTTCCCCAAGGTTCAATCCCGGGGCCCCTACTTTCTCTGTCTTTACCAATCAACTCCATACCTCCACACCTCACGCCACCGTAGTCCAATATCCTGATAATTCAAACCTTATATGCTCAGCCTCCAGTCTTCAAACACTCCACAAACATACCCAAGAATCTTTCCTATTGGCTGAAACTGGCTCACAAGCTTCTACCTCATCCTTAACTCAAACAAAACAAAACTTTTCCTCTTCCATCCAGGCAAATCCCCTTCCACCAAAGACAAAACTTCCTCCCCACCTTTCAGCATCTTATCCAAAAACAAAACTACCATTGCCTCCTCAATCCACACTAAACTGCTAGGTTTTGAAATAGACAACAATCTGACGTTTGATAAGCATATTGCCCAAACCATTAAAAAAGTGCACAAGAAACTTGATCTCCTGTATAGGAACAATAAATTCCTAACCAATAATACTAAATCCACTATTGCCCAAATGCACCTCCTATCTACACTCTTATACACTTCACCAGTACTTACCAACCTTCGTAAAACTGACATTGCCAAATTTGAATCTTGCTATAATAAGACAGCCATATTTGCAACTGATGCTTCATATAGATCCCATCACTGCACATCACTTAGACAACTTAATTGGCTGGAACTTCTGCAGCTACTGCACTTCAATCAACTTACCTTTGCTCACAAAATCCTGCATCACCAAGATAAAACTCCTGCTCTCCATAACCTCTTACAGCCATGCAACTCCACTAGATATCTCCGCTCTTCCAACAAATCCCTCCTACATGTCTCCAAAGCAAACAACAAAGCTAGTGAATCACTGTTTTCATACTACATCTCCAAATTATGGAATAAACTCCTGAGCTCTCTCATTTCCAACTGCTCTATTCCACAATTCAAAACACTACTAAAAACACAAATTTCAAATTCCTGGCTCCATCCCTGCAACCCTACATAATAGCTCAATTTCCCTTCCTCAGTAGCTAATAATTGCTCACACATATCTTCAGCTGGCCTGGAACTGGAACTCGCTACCTATTATATTTGAGCACAACTATCTCTCCTGTGCAATGATTTATGTATTATTTCTGTCTCCAGTGGAGTGTTACATACTCTGCTTATCTCCAACTGTTTGCTTCCAGTATATGAAATGTAATGCATGACATGTGGCTTCAAGCTACTACTACCTCTTCATGTAATTATAATCTTTCTCTCTCTTTTATATGGCATATTACTATTTTCCATTACCTTTATATTACTTAATATTCTTTTAAATTTATTTCTGTGATTTTGTCAAGTTATTATTGTATATTGTACTATGATTATTTAAGTAGAAATGGAGCTTTTTTCCCCGGGCCTCTGGTGAAAAAGGATCTGTGTCCAGTCTGACTTTCCTGGTAAACAAATGTAAAATAAATAAATAATGGTATAATAGTTAAGGTCATTACATCTCCGATACGAGGTATAGAGTTTGATTCTGACTTCTGGTTATTGTCTGGACATGTAATAATCTGCTGATTGATAGCCTAGTATTTATCTATGAAACTATGGAGAGTAAGCTAAGAGATTTATAATGCAGGCTCAGGCAAGGGGTTCATGAATACAGTTTCAGCAACTGAAACTTTTCTAGAAGAGTGTGTCATTTGATTGTTTACATGCAGAGATAAGGAAGCATTAAATTCATTCATTCATTCATTCATTCATTCATTCATTCATTCATTCTTTTACTAATGTTAACTTTATCCTATTCATGCTTGTGGTGGAGTTAGAATGTATCCTGGCAAGCAAACAGCATAAGGCTGACAGCAATTTTGGATGGTATGCCAATCCATCAGAGGTTATACACATCCTCTTACATGTACAATAAACATTCTGCTATGGGTAGTTTAGGGGTCATCAGTTCATCTATCAGAATGCATTTGTGATGAAAAAGGACATCAGAGACACCAGTGAAAATCTCTGTAGACATTAGGATTACATGCAGACTCTACACAGAAGGCACCCCTGTCAGAAACTAAACTAATGAACCAAACACTGTATGACAACAATGCTAACCACTGTATCACAGTACACAGTACCACAAGAATGTCAGATATCTGATCTAACATACCATGTTATGCTTTGTAATTGATTACAAGTCACAAAGGTTTTCATTGGCAGTACCAAACGATAGCTGAAGGTGCTATACAACTTATAGATGACACTGATTTGCAAGAAGTGGAACATTAGCATAGTTTATAATTCAGATACATTCTAATACATTCCACCTTTTCCATTTACCAGCCACATCTTGCACATTTCTGGTCTACATGTCAAGGAAAAGATTAGCTCTTTTTTCCTGACTACCTACTAGTAAAGAACAAAAGCAAAAAAAGAACAAACTAACTAACTAACCAACTAACTGACTGACTGATTGACTGACTGACTAACTGACTGACTAACTGACTGACTAACTGACTGACTAACTAACTGACTAATTAACTAACTAACTAACTAACTAAATGCCTGATCGTGTATGCCATTTTATCCAACTACCTTCTTGCATGCTATCTATAATATCTCTTTATTAAAGAGTCAGTTTATTGGTCTAGGATACAGAAATTTAAAAAAGAAAAAAAAGCTATGTAATAAATGGGAAGGATATTTTACAGCAAATTGCTACGCAGTAGTTTCCATACTTTTATCTACCTAAAGTTGGCACAGAGACTGTAACAAGCATTTTCTGTATTTCTGTAATCAAAATATGATAACATCACTGTGAATCTAAACATTGGTGAAGCATTTATAATACTGCATGATTATAGAAGTTAGCTCTGTCCACATTCAGGATATTGTGGGTAATGAGGTGTTGCAGTAGCAGCTACAACTTTAAAGCTATTTGGGCAGCTACAAATATAATTTATTCAGTCACTTAGAGCCATGAGTCAATCATGGACTAATGCACAGTTAAGTTTAATTTAATATTGCAGCATGGATATTAAATATTTATTATGCCTGATGTATGCTTCACATAGTGGAGGTTGCCCAGGTAAACCAAGACATGTGACAGATGTGGTCTAGCTAACTTTTTAAAGTATGTGCATACAAGACAGGTAAACAATATATATATATATATATAAATATATATATATATATATATATATATATATATATATATATATATATATATATATATATATAAATATATATGCATTGCCTATTTATGTTTTTGTAAACGTTTTGCATTATCAATCCCACTTTGCGTAGTTTAAAATTTGTAATGACATGCAATATTTCTAATGTTTTATATTTTAATATATAAACCTGGAGACTGTGTCCCTGGGTCATGGCTGAAAAGTGGTTTTGCCCAGTCAGACTATTCTGGTCAACAAATGGAAATAAATAAGTAAACAAATGTAAACCAATAAATGTGATTTGTGTCCATGTTATCAGAAAGTGTCACAGTAGGTAGTAACAGCAACTATGTTGATAAACTTATGTTCTTATGGAAAAGCTCCCTCTGCATTGTCGCTGAAGACCATCTGAAGCTTCATGGATATGTCATTCTTCAAACCATGTACGCAGTCTGTAATGAGAAGACCTACATAAATACAAGGAGCAGAATTATGATCTCTCCAGATCAGCAAGTAACAGCGGCAAGCATATCAACTGCACCTGACATTGACAGGAAATCATTCATAGCGCATTAAAGTAAAACCTCAAAGCCAAGATAACAACTGAAACTGACAAGAAGCTTTAAAAATAATATCTTTCAGAAACTGGAGAACACAGCAACAGAAAATTGCAGTTTCTGAGACAAAGACTGATTGTTGATTTTTTTTGTAAAACTGAGCAGTGGGATGGTACTAATTATAAACTCAGTACTCTGAGATGAATCTTAGGTAGGAATGATACATTTCACAAGTAGTTAATTTAAAAATAAAGATAAAATGTTAAACAATTAAATCAAGTGATGGATGTTTGCCTCATCGGTTAAGGTAAATTAGTCCCACAAATTGCAAACTAAGATATACAATGATCATAGCTAAAAATACTGATTTTTATTCTTCAGCAGTGTACAATAAAATATGTTTCTCAAATGTTACATTCAAAGAGAATTTATTGTTACAGCATTCTTAAAGTAATATGATTATTATGATCTATTCGCTTATCATAATGTTTTGTTTCCCTCCTATCTGTAAGTATAATGTTTATGTAAATAAAATACCACCCACATCTAGACAGTTAGATAAAGGTGATCACCTATGTTTAGACATGAGATATGTGTTCCATTTCTATAGCACATACACCCCTAAAACCAGTGCTTCTTTTAGTTTCTGTTCCCCACCATCCACTGTCCAAAAGCATAATCTGCAAATGTTATCCTTCAAGTTTCAAATCTACACCTCCCTCACTGCACACTATCTGACACCAGCCTCTTCCAGTTACTTTGTCCTATTCATTTCCAAACTGCACAGCATATCCCACAAACCTGCTTAACCTTTATAGGTTCATAGGTGTATACTAAGCTAATGACCACTAAGGCCTTTAAAAGCATAGCCATGCAACCCAAATGTGACCCACAAATCTGATTTATATTTGATCTATGTGGGTGATTTACTGACTGCCTCTGTCCCGCAGGGACACAGCAACCAGACCAGAGTGAATTTACGATTGCCCATCCATTAGTGCAAGTTGTACTTAAAGTGAGATAGGGAGGAACTCTGCTTCACATGAATGGAGAACCTGCTCCACAGAATGTGGATTCTCTGAGAAACATATCTGTCTCGCCAACATGTCCTATTTATGTCGCATGCAAAATTTTCTTTTAATCTCGTAGTTCTGATGCCATTTGTTTTGTGGATGCCCAAATGATTAATCAAAACAGGGTTCGGTGATGCCTTGTATGCCAGGCAGATCACCTTTCATAAGTTTGTCTGATACCGAATAAAGAGACAGGGCTTTGAGCAATCAGCAGAGACCACTGTGTTTACTCCGTGTATTCTTTTTGTAAGGAACCTTTGTGGACATTCCAGTTGCTGCATGTGTCTGGTCAGATACATACTGAAGGGGTATTATATTCTATGATGGGCCTGATAAGTACATGGAATGTTGACCTCTCTGGACCTAGATGCAATGCCATTGCTTATAATTTGAGCAAACATGGACGGATTTTCTTACTACCTTGTAAAAATTTTGGTCATAGGTTAAGTTACTATCTACATGATTTCTCAGATCCCTGACTAGTAAATCAACTTTTAGGGGTGTTTCATTAATGACGTAGTAGCCCAGGGTTGCAGAATTCTGGATGTCTCCTATGTCCTTACTGATAATTTCCATGATACTTTTTTCTGTGATTTTACAAATAAGACAAGTCAGACTATTGGGTCTGCACTTTCCATGATCTGTTGTAGGTTCTCTCTTACAAAGAGGGATGACCATCACAGTTCTCCATTCATGTGGCACAAAGCCTGTTTTAAGACTATAGTTAAATAATGTCTGCAGGGGTCCTAATAATCAAGAGGCATCCTAGAATGTTATTGGGCCCCTTGTGGCCATGTTCTTGGCTTAAGTGAGTGCAGCCAGTAAATACTCCTTAATTATAGTTGCAGAGGCTATGTTTGAGTGTATTATTGGAGAGATGGTTGGGGTGAGGTGGGGTAAAATTGTAAACGAATTTGTCTGCTAACAGGTTCGCTGTATCTCTAGGCTCAGTGAATATGGCACCATTAACCGCCATTTCAGCTCTTTGCTGGTCACTGCCCTTGAGGTTTCTGACATAGTTGTAAAAGGTCTTATGGTTATCTTTCACCTGGGAGGATATCTTAACCTCAAAGATGGCTTTGCTTGACCTAATTATTCCTCATGTTGCCTATTGACTTTGATAAGAAAGTTTTTATCTTAATGGGAATCACCATTCCTGTTTTTTGCCATATTTTTTTTTCCTTTTGTTGTATATCCTGTTTAATTTGGGACACCACCAGGGTAGTTTGTTTCTGGAGCTAGAACTGGGCTTACTTCTAGTAGGTACAGCAGCCTCTGTTCAATCACTGACAGTTGTACAGAGTTTCTGAGAGCAATTCAACACAAGCTGGTGTTATCTCGGGGTTCGGTGCGGCATTGAACTTCGACAAACCATCATTTAATAACAGGTAATTAGCCCCCCTCTGTTACTAGTTTTAATTAGATTACAGAGTTAATTTTGATTTTAAAGGAGACAGCTTTGTGGTCAGACCTTACCTGGGAGTATGAGACATTGTGGGGTCCGCTGCATTCTCCCACATTTTTGAGCACAATGTATGTTGGAGCCTCTAGTAGACATATTCACTATTTGGTTAAGGGCATTTGTATTTACAAAGTCCAGGAATCTCTGTACCTGTAGATTGTAGGGTATGTAGGATTTCCAATCTATACAGAGGTAATAAAAGTCTCCCATGAGTAGGGTGTTAGATTGAATGGTATGTATCTCCAGTAAGTCCAAGTATGCATTGGGAGCTATTTTTGGGACATGGAGGGTGAGATATAGCTGGCTAGGATATGTGATTTTTGTCTATGGTGATTTTCAGATGGTGGAACTCCAGCACATCATCCTGTTTGACCACCCTAGTGGTATACTTGTTACTGATGTATATCGAGACACCTCTACCTTTAGCCTTTGTCTGTTTGGGTCTAAAAGCATGGAAGGCACTGAAACTGTGTGAAAAGGGCATGGAGAGAATGTATTTTTATTTAGATTCCTGGCATGGAGAAGTAACACCTCTGGGTTCTGTTGAGTTGATTTTGCTATGTCAGTAGGTTTGTCAATTTGGCATTGCCTAAAAAGGCACTGCAGGGGTAGATAAAATCTTAGCCAGTATACAAAAGCATAGAGGGGAAGGTGCAGGCCATCCATGGCAAAGCAACATGATTTGGTGACCATGCCCTCACAAGCTGAAAAATACTGGATCCTCTTATAATGGTAACAGCAGGACAGTGGTTGTTGAAATCAATCATTTTTTGCTCACTTTGTGGTATCATCCTCAGTGATGGTAATATGCTGCTCTGTGCCAGGCTCATCCCAGCCTGAGGCACATAGTCTGAAAGCTCCATAATGTCTCTGTTCACATAGCCCAGAGAGGTACATACATCTCAGGTCATTTACACCTAGATAAACTATGTACCTGTGGCATAATGACTTGAGTGTGTGTATGATTGGGTGGATTCTGGCTCCAGATAATCAGCTAATAGCTATCTACTCCTTGTTTAACCAGGTTAGAGGAGCATCAGTATATCTTACAATGGAGTCCGCTATGATGACTGTCATGGGAAGTGTGTTTGCTTGCAGGGGCTTAGTGTTTGGGGCTCAACTGAGAGTGACAGTATGTGTGATATTAGGCGTTGTTTTTCTGAGTGCCTTTTGGCTTGCTGAGGCATACCTTTAACAGCAGGTGGCCTAGGTGATCTTTTTTGTTTATGAAGATTGCTTTTAAGTGCCTCAGAATATGTTAGTCTATGTGTGCGTGTACTATGTGAGGGAGACGCTGGTTGTGTGGTTTCGACAACCTAATCTGGACTTGGGTGCAAGAGTTTAGCCTCCAATGTCATTGTGTAATTACACCTCTCGCATACTGTGTCTGATTCTTTAAGGATTAAGTGGATGTCAGTAAACATGAGACAATTGCTACATTGTCAGATAATGCCCATATCCAGCAAACTGGTTACAGAGAAGTTAGGAAATTGCATATCCATTCTATACAGTCCTTTGATTTGTGAGCTACACAGGAGTGGTATATTGGGGTTAGAAAGCTACTGAGGGTGCTTTATTGGAGAAGATTATGCTAAGCAGTACTAAACTGTGCTAACTTTCATTTTTACACAGTGCTGAATTCTACTAAATCTGTAGGTATTACCCCTCCATGCCCAACTAGCTGCTCTAAACTTGTTGTCACACAAGGTATCTGCGCTATATTATTGCTTTACAAGATCAGAGTTTTATGAAATGTTCTACATAGAAAATTTGTTTTCTAGGTGTTTACTACTGTATAGGCACTACTAACCCATGGAACAAGCAACATTTAGAGTAGCACAGAAAACTAAATAATGAGCCAATAAAAATTCATAAGTATACCCAAAAAGAATTAAAACACAGCTATAATCCCCCTTCACTGAAACTGCTTCTCATTTCTCCTGTTTACTGTATCAGAATGTATGGATATACCCTAAACAATACAGAACTCAGACTTCCCACTCATATCTGTAATTCATCTGCATCTGTTTCTCTAATTATCCATTCACTGCAGGCTACATCACTTCATCTCCATACATTCCTTGTGCACACATGGCCAGTTTATATAGAAGGTTATACAGATGTAAAAGTGCTCTCAATAGAACAGAACTAAAACAGTTAAAGTACCTGCAGAAATATAAAGTATCATACCTATATAGTTGTCTTCCATTATCCTACAGTTATTAGAGAATGCCTGAAGAATTCCCATTTGATGTCGACCATCCATAATACATAACCCAAACCCATCATCTCCATCCACCACAGTGCCAAAACAACTACAACTATATTTTATTCTGTAATACCACTCTGACAATATCAATATTCTCCAAAACATTTTCTACTTATCCAAAAAAAAACTTTCTAACGTGATTTGGCAATATATCAGCTCTTTTAACAAATCTGTCTCTCACCATTTAGCCTCACATATCAGATTCCCAAGTTATCTGACAGCCTATCAGTCCTTAAAGAAAAGCAACATAACATTTAAAGGGAGTACCATCATTCCATTGAATAGATGACCTTTATCATTTTTCATACACCTCTACTTCACCAATCAGAAAAACAAAACATCACCTATATACAGTACCATCATAGCTTTAATTATCTCCTAATGTACCATAGTACATAGGGATAAAGCCCAAGCTATGGTCCAGGAGACCCAGGTTCAATTTCTGGCTCTGAAATCTGTGGCACTGGAAAGAGATCATGGATATATGTCCTTCCTTAGAATGCTGTTGCAGTATTCCAGTACTATAGAGTTATCACACCCATTTACCAGGATGTCTGACTGGGGTAGAAAAGCCAAAAATTTTCATACAGACATATGTCCAATGTATGACCTAAGCCCATGGATGTAATGGTACATAAACAGATGTATGCGCATGAGATCCTTAGACTATCTCAAAACCTGGAAACCTAGAGACATCTGAGGAGAAGTAAAATTAAAAGGTAAAAGGTCAGCTAAAAGGAAGGAAAGTAGAGAATAGCTCCTCCTCAGACCATAAGAAAATAGAGGACACTAGATTGACAAGATAAAAAGGAAGAAGGAAGGATAGTAAGCAATACTACAACAATGATCAGTAGGGCTTCTACTGTTACAGTAAGGTCTTACACAACTATACTATGTCCTTCCTTATATCAATGTTGCAGTGTTCCAATACTATTGTGTGATTCCCAGACTTAACACTTAGAAAGGCTGTATGGATCAGATGTAGGGGAACTGCCAAGTAATCCAGAAAAAAACAGATCTAGCAAAGGAGGCCCTGGATCTTGAGAAAGCATCTGCCATAAAATGGCAAATGAAAGTATGCACACATGCCCAAGTGGATACTTCTAGAAAAGCACAGGAATCAATTCATTTGTAAAGAGTTTCAGAGAAAACAACTGCTCTAGTGGAATGAGCCTTAATCAGAGAAGGCAATGATTTACCCTTCTGGACATAACAAAAGTAAATGGGCTTAGAAATCCTATTAGCAATGTATTGCTTAGAGACAGGGTTTCCCAACTTGGCCTCTTAGAAGAAAACAAAGAGATGTTCAGTTTTCACAATGTCATTAGCTTTGTCCAAATAAATTATCTGCTGCCTGTACACTTCCAGGGAATGTAAGCGGCTTTTACTTTTGTTTTGATAGTTTAGAAAGAAAGTGGGAAGATTGAAGGCCTAGTCAAGAAACAACTCATTGACTACTCTAGGTGTAAAGGAAGGGCTGACCCTCAGAGCCTATGGGCTTTAGTCATATGTCAGATGTATGACTGTATGGAAGGTTTTGGCTTAGGTACCTTGGCCAGATGTCTAGGTTATTTTGTTGTGATAACCTAATAGTATTAGAATACTCAGCAGTGATCAGTAGGACATCTACTATTATGTTAAGCTCTTGCATATCTGTACTTTCCATCCTGAGAAAGAATATGCACTTAGAAACACCTCACAGTTGCTCTCTGTTGGGGATATGCTGGGGGCCATAGTCCTTAAGAGAGGTGAAGGATATAGTCGAGTTGCCACAGAGGCAAGATGATATGCCAGCCCATCCTATTGAATCTCCACCTCAGGACATTACAGGTATGTATACAGGAGTGGGGAAACTAGATCATAACAAAAACAAAAACAAAAAAAAAAATCCTTCCTTATCAGCAGTTTGACAGTGACCATGGATAACTTAATCTCCCCACTGTTGATTGGAGAAACTCTGGGGGTTATTTGTCAGGTTCAGTAGACTCATTGAATTGGTAAAGGCTCCTGGGAGTGGATGATGATTGGGTTCAAATAAAAAAAATAGATAAAACTTGTCCCATAATGTAATACTTGCCCCTGTGTCCATGTATGTCCCCAGTATATCTGGCATATAATCTCAGTCAAATGACTGGTTCTCATTCTTCTACCAGTCCTATTGGTTAATCTTATCATTTTCCCATCCCTGAGAGAAAGGTAATGTATTGCATTCTCCCCATAATCTTATACTGTTTCTCTACAAAATATCCCAAAGTTCTTGACTCAGTACTTATGTATTCAAACAAATGTCAAGGATCAAGTACCTGTGCTTCCTTAAGAGCCAATCAGATCCCATCTGTGCACCCTGCCCCAACTCTCCTGTCTCACATTTAATTTAAAAAAAAAGTGTCTGATATACACTTCTACTTCCTGCCACAGCTCTTCAATGGAAGAACAAACAAAAAAAGGAAAAAGCTTCACTCCTTGCACTGGCACACCTACCAGGAAGCCAAATACATGTCCCCTCACTCCTGGCCCAGCTCTTTGATAGAAGATCAAAGCAAAAAAAAAGTCCACAATCAGGTACATGAGGCTCATGAAAAGCAGGAACCAATCAGGTTTCATCTCTGCATCCTGCCCTTCTCTCATTTTAGTTTAAAAGCAGAAAAAAAAATCTTTTTTTTCTTTTATACTCTTGTAAACTGCTTGCTAGATTGTCTGCATGGAGCACTACAGCTCTCAGGTTTTACTTAAAAAAATATGTTTTTTGTACTTTTAAATTATAACACACTGCTTGCTACAAGTCACTACAGTTTATACTGTGCATATAAATCTACACTGCTCTGAATTTAGTTAAAAAAAAAGAAATGTTTTAAACTGTTGCAAACTTCTTGCAACAATTTAGCAAGCAGTTGTTAGAGTTTAGACCAAGTTCTGCAGTGCTCAGATTTGACTGCAAATGCAATACTGTCTTTTAAAAGCAGACATACATTAAACAGTGATTGGGACTAGCCAATCACACCCCAACACTTTGACCCCAGGGCAGTTATCCCCCTTACCCCACCCTAGCTGTGCTACTGCTGTACATGTACTTCCTCATACACTACCATATATTCAGCCCTAGTGTACTCAGTCTAAATGCCATATGCACAACAAGCACTTTAAACATTCTGTCGAAAAGCATGTTCAATTTTGCAGTACCCAAAATACTTCTCATCAACTAAACATGATCCTAAACTAACCATCCCATTCATTTTCACATAAAGGACAAATTCTTTGTAAATAACACAATCACTATAATGCAGTAAGACTTGACAGTTTTACAAATAAATGCATCTTCTTGGAAGATAAGATACCTGCAGACCACAGAGACTCCGACAGGTGCAACAGCCAATAAATGTGCAGTAAAATATAAAATATTACAAAAACAGTGGGAAAATCTTTAAATACTTCTTAAATGAGATTGAAATAACATTTAAATAAAACTACCTCTCTAAAGCCTTCAGATTTAATAAACAGGAAACAGATGCAAAACCAATAAGCCCTGGCCAGCTACCAGCATTTAACTGGAGTTGCCAATGCAATTCACATTTTTCTAAAAGTAACTGCCAAGGACCACGACGTAGATCCAGCGGCACCATCTCTATAACCACAAACTTAAAGATACGTCCAGGAAAGGCGCTAGTGAGTCTAGATGAACCATTGCTTTCTTTTTGTGCTGAATATAATTGTTATGTTCCCATATATGATCGTTAAAACAGTGTTCAGCTTTGCCTATATAATAGGCTGAACAACAGTTACACAAAGCAGCATAAACAACACCCTTGGTAAGTTACATTTGAGTCAACTTATAAAGAAATGTGTTTTATCAAAATAATAATAGTAATAATGATTTTAATCAGAAATATTTTACAATGATAAATTACTAGAGCCTTTCCAAAGTACCACTGAAAAGTAACTCCTGCTAAAATATTTCCACATATCCCATATGCTAGGTTTCACAGTATTATCACTAGTAGAACTGCCTTCAGTAGATGTGTCTCTCACTGAAGAAATATTACCATCTCTGCTGCCTTTCATCTTATTTTAGATCAGTCTGCTCCACTTGTAAAAGCTCCTTAGTTTCTTCTTCCATATCATAGCCCATATAATCTGTCTCTCTCCTTGTCTTTCACTCTACCTCATTTTATACAGCAAGCTTTAAGCAGTCAGTTTTCAGTCTCTCTAATTCAGTCTGTTTACTCATCTCTTGTCTGCATCACCATTATGCCATTAGTTATACACACTAAACTATCATTTCTCTCTATTATGTTATTAGTCAATTCAGATTATGTGGCTAGGAATATGTCATCTTCATAAGATGCATCCCTACTACATTCTGCCATATCACCTTTATTTTTCTCAGCATGCCTCATCCTGCAGATTAAATTTACCATCCTCTCTAGAAAAAAAAAGAAAGAAAGAAAGAAAAAGAAGGAATAAAGGAGTGTCTCTGGTACCCAGATGAAGTTTACTCTACTCAGTGCATATATGACCTTTAGCTGTGATCAAGCAGCAGATGGGGTCATTCACTTTCATCTACAGCCTACATCAATATGTGTCTGCATATTATAGCCACTTTACTGAATATATACACCTCAGATATCCAAATGCAATGAACAATACAGTCTTAAGTAAAACAGAGCCTTGACAAGGACTTCATGACTCTCTTCTGTGACACACCTCCCCCAATTCTTGCCCCACATTAATAGGATAGTTTACTTCTTTCTTCTTTTTTTAAATGTTGTCATGCTTTGTAGCACCCTCCTCATGGTTTCAGAAAGAGACTAATAGTCCAATCCTCCAAATAAGTTTGGAGGAAGTTATTGAATTAAGCTGTGGGTCTGGTGGCTTATAGACATAGCTTTCTAGATGCTCTGACGTGCATCTCACCTTCTTTTTTAATTTTGTATTCTAATGTCTAGTTCCAAAGCTATCAACATAGTAGTTAATCGATAAGCTGAGAAAACAAATTCTGCAAAGAAATATAAGGCATATCATGGAATAGTGCCTGTCTTCCTACCCCTGCAAAAATTATAGTTGCCTTCTGTGTGCCCCCCCGGTGTTAGATTGTGATAAAGTAAAATAATAAATATCCAGATGCCTATATTATACAGTTAAGGGTCTAGGAAAAGAATTCAAAGTACATGGATAAAACCCATATTGAGAGAGGAAATGCATGCAGACCCCACACAGAAGGAATCAATGCCAAAACTCAACCAGAAAATCAAGTGGTGTTAGATGGCAACACTGCTTGTAGCAACACTCTCTCAATGATCAGTGTCACACACATGCTGCTCAGACCATCACCATTAGGTGCCTTGCTGATGTCTGACTCCAGATGGAAAGTTAAAAAATTATGGCCAACCTGCACACTCTCTCACATAAGTGACAATCAGTTATAGCTGCTTGTATGACTGTGACTATAATCTTTAGATGTTTGATTATGATCAAATGAATGAAAAAACACAGAAATGACTGCTACATAAGCATTTATTTTTTCAGTACACTGTCATTTCAATACAGTGAGTAATCCACAGCAAGTCCCCCCTGCAAACACACACATGAGTCTCAACCTCTCTGTTAATGAATTAACATGAAGGCTAAAAAGTAATGGTGGACAAAGGGC
The DNA here is from genome assembly GCF_019279795.1 of Protopterus annectens. Classification (NCBI taxonomy): domain Eukaryota; kingdom Metazoa; phylum Chordata; order Ceratodontiformes; family Protopteridae; genus Protopterus; species Protopterus annectens. The sequence continues at coordinate 690,847,836 of NC_056741.1, forward strand.
CAAGATCAGAGACAGCCATTGCCTTTATATGCTTAGAAACATTTTAGCAAAACAAACTAGCTTTGCTGTACTATGCTTTTTTAAAGACTATTAAGTTTGAAACTCAAATGTCTATTACTATTACTTAGTGAATGCAATCCTTTTTGCTTTACAGGAAAAGGCACAGATTTAATGAGGAACAAACCAAAATATGTGGCAAAAAATCTAAGAAATTAAGTAAAATCAAGGACAGTTGAGAGTATCTACTTTCGTTTATTTATCATTTGTTTACTTGGAAAGTCTGACTTGGAAAAAAGCCAGTTTTCAGTGGAGGCCCAGGGAAAAATGCCATAGATGCATGTCTTTGTAACGAGGAAGGAAATCTACATGAACACAGGGAGAGCACCCCAGCCAAGAATCAAACCAAAGAACCACTTGCTGGGAAGCAACAACACTACCACTGCACCACTGCACAATTCTTAAAACTTTGTGCATGCAATAACATTCATTAAGTTTCAAGCAATGGGAACAGAAAAAGAAAATCAGAAAGTAGTCTATGATTTTAAATGACCGTCATCTTTATGAATACATGATCATTCCTTTACTTTTCTTTGATCATGCGGAGCTGCAGTCCTGCAGCCAGTACCATGAGGCACGTCTGAGAATATGGTCTTTTACTACACCTAATGGAATAATTATTTATTTATTTTATTTATTTAACATTTGTTGACTGGGAAAGTCCAACTAGGACAGAACCTATTTTCAGTGGAGGCCCGGGCATAAATGTTTCAGATGCACGCCTTTGAATAATATGTTTTGTAATTATGGTTACAGTCAAGATTTTTAAGTACTTCGCAGTTTGCTTTGACCACATCTTATTGCCAATATTTTTTCAGTAGGAGTCTGAAATAAAGTATGTGGTACTCATTGCATTTTATGACATAGTGAATTTATTAGCTAGGGAAATGTAACTCACTCCAAAGAACAGATGCTGTTTCTTAACTTTGGGTATGACGTTTTAGTCATCTCTTTTGAACAACCAGTAAGTTACCATAAATTACAAACACCATTAAACAAAATTTGAAGACAGTTAACTTGCCAAAGGTAACAGTACTTTGCAACTCTTAAAATAGCATGAGTGCCCATTTCTTACAAATCCATTCTAACAGCCATGTTAATGTTTAAACTATTATCCCAAAACTATGGCATATCATTACAAAAGCACTTAAATTTTGCACTTGAAAGAGCCATTTGCTCCTCTACCAGTTCATGTCTAACAGTTCACCCCTCACTACTCATTAGAATATTCCCCCAAAACTATCTAGAAATCAGCAGTCTCCAGGACAACAGCAAACATCGGCTGATGGCCAGAAGAAGTTGTCAGTACAAAAACGGTCCTGTTTTATATATGTATTGCAGGCGGACTAAATTCCTGCATCTTCTTAAACATTTCTTCCTGGTTTATCTATCTTACATTCTTCAACTATTAAATGCTAAATGTACTGCCACTGAATGGCTTACTATAAATGTATATTTAATTGATTTCATTATGGTAGCATAATGATTTAATAAGTAACACTGACACCTCAGCAAGAGGTTCTCTGGTTTAGTTCTTGGCTAATGCACCTTATGTGTTGGGTCTATATGCCTTCCCCTGCCTCCCTGTGTTTGTCTCACTTTTCATCAGCTTTTCTGGTTTCTTCTCACATCCCAAAGACATGGGGTAGGTGGGTTGGAAATCAGGGTCAGCCTTAGGTAAACTGGCACCCTAGGTGAAGGGGCTCCATGGCTCTTCTCTGCTGACCACTGTTCCCCTCACACAAATCGTCCAGTGCCTCCATCACTTCCTCCATCCTACCATACATATTATTTTTTCTTCCTTTTTCTCACAGCTCATCTTATCCTTCAGTTTTTTTTCCTGCAATTATTCATTCATTCAGCACATTTTAATTCCCAAGCCTTTAGTCTAAAGACTGTGAAGGCAACAACTACATTAAGCCAGATGTTGGGGGTCACAAGGCTCCCAGAAGCCATGGGGGTTCTAGATGGACTGAGGTGCAGTTTATATATTTTTTTTAAATTTCAATAATGACTTGAACAGAAATTGCAAGTAAGGGAAGAAAATCATTCTTGCTTTCCAACTTTGTTTTTTTCCCTGCATCCTTTTAACGTATCCAACTTAACATGACGAAGAGTACACTGCAAAAAACTTAATTAAACTGGAGGATTAGGGGCTGCTAGGCACCAAGAAGACATGGGGTTACAGATGATCTGATGTACATTTTAAAGTTTTTATTAACCTTTTTGAACATATCCAACTTAACATGACTGAGAGAACAATATAATAATTAATTAAGCTGGAGGTTTAGGGGCTGCTAGGCACCAAGACACCATGGGGTTTCAGATGCTCTGATGTACATTTTAAAGGTTTTGACAACCTTTTTGAACATATCCAATTTAACATGACCATGACTATGCTGTAATAACTTAGTTAAGCTGGAGTTTTAGGGATTGATAGGCACCAATAAGCCATGGGATTATGGATGCTCTGATGTGCATTTTAATGTTTTTTATCAACCGTTTTGATCCGATGATGGACTGAACAGAAGCCCTTCATAAGAAAATAATTCAATCTTAATTTTTTTTTATTTCAGGAAAGAAATAAGTTGTATCCAAGACTTAATGTTCAAAGTTGATCAAATAGGAGTACATGAGAACTTGGGGGTTGGCCTAATGGTTAAAGTATTTACCTCACAGACCCAAGGCACATTGTTTGACTCTCAACCTTGAGAAAAGGGCTTAAAATGGCCTACAAGGACCGCTAGCCTAGGAGTTACCTATGAACAATAAATGAAGAAGAAAAATGTTTGTGATGATGCATAACTCTTATCTGGATATAGCAACTGCCTCCCTACCCACCAACAAGAAAGTTGTCACTCTCTCTCTGTATCCCCCTCTGGGATTACATTGGGATGACAATTAAGGTACAAATGGCATCAATCATATATTTCAAGCTACTGATGTCATATGTATATACAACATGCTTCCTTACTCTTACCCGCAACAGGCAGCCAACCTCCATTTCCCCCCTCTGATACCATACAAATAGAACATATTTGTGGGTAGACAAATATAAACAGAATGCCTCTTTACCCTTACCCAAAAAAATAGTCATCTGTGTATACATTTTATACAGTCATGGGTAGTTACTGGGTTATTTATCTGTAAGTATCTTTAGAAGCTTAGACGTTCATTCCTATGAAGTTTTTAGCCCTTATATTTTAAGTATGAATAACCCAGAGATGAGGATAACATTTACAGGTTTTCCCATCTATGAGGGACAAGAGGTGAATTTGTGGTTACCCATACATTTGTCCCGATTACGTTTGAAGAATATAAGAAAAGTACTTTGCCTGGAGAGAAAGATGATCAAAATAAGTGGTATTCTCTGTTATGCATATCTATCCCTTCAATGTGTTCTAATTGCAAAAGAGATTTAGATCTCTTGAGTGAATGCTTAGATCCCCATTGGACTTGTAAATATGCAGTATGTCTTACAGAATAGAGTCTGCTGAAGCTCTGTATGCAAGGCAGAGATTATCCTCTCAGTAACCTGTATGACAACAAGAAGAGGGTCAAGGGTTTGATATGTTCTGCATAGTTTTTATGATTTAGGCCCTTGATTTTATTAGTAAGAAAATGTTGTGGGTGTTTAATGTTTGAATAGGTACATACTGAGGGGGGCATTATAGTCAAATAATACTCCTTCCCGTCCACATGTTAGAGGAGTGGAAGCCACAGGCCCTGATGAGATATGAACTCATGATTTCTGGTTTACAAGACTAGTACTCTAATCCATGAGCTACAGAGCCAAACAAATGAGCACCAAGTTTGTCTCTCAGCTGCACCATCGGGGCAACTGTCTGAATACATAGGCCTCTTGCATGGGCCAGATATCAAGTGCAGATTAATCACTTGGAAGGCAGCTATGCTCATCACTATACCACCAATATATATGAGTTTGAGGATAGTGAAAAAAATAATTGCAGTAAAGTGGGCAACTTGTTACTTTTAGACAGTACACTTCTCCTGTACAAGCTCAGTGACTCTCTCTGCATCCCTCTGAAGTTTGTGAGGGAAGTTAAAGTTATAAGGACCACCACACTGCTTCCAGCCCAATCCAAGACAATGACCTCTGAGTTATGGGTGAAATTTTTAAGAAATACTTACATCATTTCCAGCTCCCCACATAATCTACAGTGACCTTCAGTGCCCATTAGTGAGCAGGGCAGGTTTTACACTAATTGAGGTTCAGGGCAAAGGCTTCTACTAAGCCTGTGTCAAAATCCACATAGTCAGCCACCAGATCCCCCAAAGCTCTGAATGTCTGGGTATTCTGGGATGCATTTTACCCTTTTTTTTTTCTTTTTGAGCGGTGACTATATAAACAGAGCAAGTGAAAAAAGGTCAGTTAATTTCATCTAGATAACCACTATTGAGTTGTTATAACCACTTAGAATCATAGGATCATAGGGGGCTTATAAGCCTAGCCAAGTTCTATCCTTATTTCCATGATCCACACCTATTGCCCCTGTCCAAGAGGGACACAGGTGGAATCTCTGGGGTGAATTTATGGTTACCTATCCAATCATCTAGACTGAATTTGAAGAGGGCCAGTGAGGTGCTCTGTTTGACATGAAGTTGGAGTCAGTTCTAAAGGTGTGGCAACTTCTGGGAGGCAAATGTGTCCATTAAGCAGGTTATATTAATGTCACATACCAGGTTAAGGTCTTTACAGCCAGTGACCCATGTACCATTTGACTTTCGTATATGCAGCGCTTCCAATAAAGTAGGGTCAGAAATTGCCTTATATGCAAGGCAGAGATCGCCTCTGAGTAGTCTAAAACAGTATAAATGTGGCAGTGATTTCAGATGATCCACATAGGACAGATGCTTAAGACCTTGAATTTTCCTTGTGAGAAACCTTTGTGGTCTCTCCAATTGCTGCAGGTGCCTGGAAAGGTACATACAAAAAGCAATAAAAACTCTGTAATCACACAACGAAAAAACAAAGGACAAGATTCCTTTACAAAGCAAAAATCAAGACACCAGGCAGAGTACAGTAACGAGGACTTTTATTCCCTTTATTCATAGTGACAAAACAGAACTTCATCAGATCTGATGAAGTTCCACAAAATGTCCATGATTTTGTCTCATATTTTAAAACTTTCCCTCATATATCTTTTGATATACTGGTAAACAGGTGCAGATTATGCTCAAAATATTGCATCATCATGTTGATACAAAACACCTGCCTACTGAGTGCCACAGCTTTGTACCTAGATTTGAACATTCTACAATGTCTCCTCTACATGATCTCATAATGTTCATGTCTAACCTGATGTGCCATGAGTTGCATGGTCAAGTCAAGTGGAGCACCTCTCCCCAGGGCACCCATTATACCACAGGTGTATTTTGTTTCAACAGGGGTGCATTATCTATTTTTAGAGAAATTAAACAATGTATTTCATTTTTCTGAAAATAAATAAATAAATATGGAAGGAGTGTCCCTAGAAGCATGGTAGCTGCCTATTTGATCTATGCATCAGGCTAGCCCTGCTGAAAATTCTAAATTGTCCATAGAAGCCAGGCTGCATGTGTGTGTGTGTGTGTGTGTGTGTGTGTGTGTGTGTGTGTGTGTGTGTTTGTGTGTATTACAGAAGAAAAGCCTAGATATCTATTACCTTTCTCTACTTGCCTAGTAAACTCAGTGGGTGCTCAGTGGATTTGACTTGACAGCCCTGGATGAATAGACTCAATTTGTTACACTTTCTACAGTATGATACATTTTTTTCCAAAAACATTTTTATTAAATTTGGTAATAAACATGGACATAAAGTATTTAAAATAAACAATATAAAATATAATAACTATTTACACTATATACAAACATCCATGATAAACATTTGTTTTATCCAAGAAAGGTAATCAATATTTATCTAACAATCTCTCCAATTTATGGCAAGCTAGTCTTTTGTATACTACATTTCATGATCTCTGATAAATAGTTTTCATTTCTTTTTTACATACAGATTTTGCTATTGAAATAAACTCAGTAAACATAAGATCTTGCTTATTTTTCTAGTTCAATGTAATTATTTTTCGAGCAATAGCTAGAATTAACCAAAGAACAGGTAACTCATGTCTAGGAATTACACTTGGGGTAGGGACATTGAATAATATCAAAGAGCTAGTAATTTGACAGATATCAGACCACAGGGCTTTTGCCTAATGTCTAAAATCACTCCAGTATTGTGTGAGAGTTCTACATTCAATGAACATATGAACCCAGTTGGCTTCAAGAATATCACCACACCTCCAGCATTTGCTTTCATTACTCTTGGTTATAAGGTCAATTCTGTGTGGAGTGTAAAAGCTTATATGAATAAATCTCCAGGTATATAGTCTCCAATATAAAGATGATGAAGTGTTTTTTATTGAATTCAATAACTGTTTCATATTATCATTAGATAAAGGTTCACCATTAATCTTTATGGAGTAATTCCAAAAAACTTGGTCAAAAGTAATCAAGTCTTCTCGTAGGATTTTATATACAGGTGATATGCTTAATTTATGTTCAATGTTCATCGAACTACACCATATGAATAGTTGTATCAATCTTGGTATAATATCAGTTTCCAGATTTATTGACACTCTCACTTTATTTTCAACAAACTGTCTTAAAGATTGAATACAGAGCCAATTATCTTGACAGACATTATATCTGGCTACAAATAAGTTCATTGGTTGGATGTTCTTATTGTCTGTAAACTGGTGCCAAAACTTCAGATTATTCCCTTTTAGATTCCGCATCTTATTGATATTAAAGGTATCTAGGCAATCTGGTGTATAAGCTATGGGAAATGTAATGAAAAAAGTGTTCTTTAGACTATAATTGTTATCAATTATATTTTTGAAAATATAAAATATTTTGTTTATACTATGTGAGAAATGGCTAAATTTCTTATTATATAAGCAATATTCATGGAGTATCCAAAATATTTTGTTAATGCCAAAGGTTTCCTTAAACTGGGTTTCTGAGTTCTCAGAGGAAGTTATATGTACTTCATGTAGTTGTTTCCAGCTAGAGGTGGATATGGATGAAATCCAGTGTAGTAGTATGTTAATAATAACAGATTTGGAATATAATTCTATGTTGGGAAAGCCAATCCCATTACTGTCCCAGGCTCTAACATGCCACTTATAGGCTATTCTTGGTTTCTTTGGGAACCATAGAAAAGTTAGTAATAGGGAATCTATTTGTTTAAAGAATTTCTTAGGAGGAAGTAAAAGCAATGATTGTATGTAAAATAAAATCTTGGGCAAAATAATAATTTTTATTAATGTAAGTCTGTTCCACTTTTTTGTCAAGTCACTGATTATAGCTACCAGTTTAGTAAAGCTAAATTTAATAGTCTCATTCCATTTATTCTTAATACTTATTCCTAGATAATCTATCTTATCATTTTCCCAGTTGAATTTATTGTATTTTTGCAAATTGCTAATTATTTTTTTATTGATTAAAAGTGCTTTGGTTTTATTTTGATTAAAATTGAGCCCTGAGATTTTTCCAAATAGAGTTATGGCATTCATGATATGTTGTATTGAGCCTTCTATGTCACTGGATGTTAGAATATTGTCAGCAAAAAGCTGAACTTTTAGATAGTATCCCTCATTAACCTGAAATCTTTTGATATCTGGGTTATTTCTAATAAATGAAGCAAAAGGTTCCACTGATAAAGTGAAACATAATGGGGATAGAGGGCAACCTTGTCTAGTTCCTTATGAATTTTTACTGGGGATGATAGACATGAACCAATCTTAACAAATGCTTTAGGATCACTATAAATATTTAATATTAGTTTAGTGAAATCTGAAGTTAAATTCTTTAAAGATTTTTTGTAAGTATGACCAACTAAGGGAATCGAATGCCTTATCAATATCCAGACTAATACTAGTTAATTGTTTCTTGGTTTTGTTTGCAATGTCTATTAGATATAGTAGCTTAATAATATTGGCGTGTACTTTTCTATGTAAGATAAAGTCAGTTTGATCAAAGTGTATTAAATTGGGTAATATATTCTTTAGTCTTTTGGCCAGGATAGACATGAAAATTTTATAATCGATATTTAACAATGATTTTGGTCTATAGGATGCACATAGTTGGGGGTCCTTACCTTGTTTCAGAATGGGGGAAATTATTGAGTACTTCCATGAGGGAGGGAAAATTAAGTCTTGTTTAACCATGGAGAATGTATTTAATAACTTTATTGTGTGCTCAGGAAGAACTTTATATATTTCTGGGATTATCTCATCTAACCCTGGGACTTTATTATCCTTCAGATTTTTAACTTGTTCTTTCACTTCTGCTAAGGTTATTTGTTTATTTAGGGTACTATTTTGTTGTTGTGATAGTTTAGTCTTGATATTTTCTTTTAGAAATGTATCTATTACATTGTCTGAATCTAGTGGTGATTGCATGTCATTGATTGACCGATAATGATTTTAAAGGCTTCTAATATACCTCCTAAATCAGTTGTTGTTTTTACTGTGTTATTATTCTTGTATTTAATTTCATTAATGTGATTTTGTTTATTCATTTGTTTGGATCTGATAGCTAGTTTATGGAAATGTCTGGGGTTTACTGAATAGGACTGTAGTTTAATCTTTTCTTAGCTTATAGCAACCTTATGATTCAATATTTCTAAATTGTTGTGGTTTAGCTTAGAAATTTCAGTAAGTACTGCTTTATCATTTGATTTTAAATTTAGTTTTAACTTATCTATTTTGGCTTGTAAATCAGAAAGTTCCTTGTCCCATTCCTTTCTCCTTTGAAAATACCAAGCTTTAACTCCACTAAAGATGTGAACTTTTAATGCATCCCACAGTATGATATCTGTTACTTCACCATTATTGTTGTTTTCCATAAATGCATTTATTTCTTTTAATAACCACTCCTTAAAACCTTTTAACTTGGTGTTGTGTGTGTTTTACAGTGTGGTCTGTGTCTCTCTGCAGTTAACTTGCATTTTAATATTCTGTTAAGTACAAACTTGCAGTTTTAAAAGTACTGTTTTTTTCATTTCTTCTCTTTCCTAATTGTGTGTTTCTGGCTGTGTGTCTGTTTGCTATATGTGGGGGTGGTGTTATCACTCTTTGTTATCTGATATTTAATAGCCTAGAGGGATTCCTCTGTACTTGAAGTGCTAGCCACAAAGTTTGTGAAATCAGTTTATGCTCAACTCTTGAGACTTGCTTGGCTACAAACATCTGCATTAGAAGCTGGAGCTAAATGAAACTTGCATTTTAATATTCTGTTAAGTACAAACTTGCAGATTTAAAAGTACTGTAGTTTCATTTTTTTCTGTTGTGTGTGTTTTACAGTGTGGTCTGTGTCTCTCTGCAGTTAGAGTTCCCCATCCACCCTCCCTGTCCGTGTGTTGGTGTTAGTGGCTCTAGAATTGCTTGCCCCTCCTGTAAGTCTGTATTAGAACACTCCTCCTGGGTCCATCTCATTTGCTCACTTAACCGATTACAGTGAAATCATATTCAGAGACTAGTGTTCACTCTACTTAATACAGAGAGTAGATTTGAGAAGGCAAAAAAAAAAATTTGCTTTTACTGTATTTGTCTTTACTGTATTTGTCTTTCCTTCTACTTTCTTTTGCTTTTCTTAAAAGTACTCACTTTTATTTATTCTGCTGCATTTATTACTGCTTGGTAGTAGCCTGATTAAACTATAACTGTTATTCTAAGTCTTTTGATTTAAGCATTTGGGCTTCATACAGGCTGTTTTACATTAAGAAGGTTTGTGGTCTGCACTGTTGTGGCAGGACAGGTAGCTTACATCCTTCTAAGCTGGGAATTGCTGATTGAAGGCCCAGTGTCTGCTATTCTAAAAGTGTATTAGTTCTGGCTTAAGCACTTGGGCTTCAGGCCAGTTATTCTACATTAAGAAGATTTGTGGTCTGTACTCTTGTGGGAGGAGAGGCTGGATTCTGGCCTTCTGAGCTGGGAATATCTGGTCACAGGCTTATTGTGCCTGCTTATTCGAATTGTTTCTTTCTGAAATTGGTGTGGCTTGTTGCTGTAGCATAGACCATATCCAGGCCATCTTTTTTGGAGAAGGTTCCCCTGCACCCTAGTAAGCAGGGGTGTGCAGTTAAAACTTATCTGATTGAAGACTGTTGGAACAGGGCTCAGTTTTGAGCCTTTTTCTGGATAATTGGGTAACTTGTTTAAATCAGTTTGTTCGTTTTCGATTGTACTTTATTCATCTGCTTTTACTGTATTTGTGTTTCTTCCTACTTTATTACTAGGGGCATTGTCTACAACTCTGATCTGCGATATATAACAATAAGTATCCTTTTCTGTGCATTTAAAGTGTTTTTTGAGTGTATCTGCTTTATTTTCTAAAAAAAATAATATATATATATATATATATATATATATATATATATACTTGTTTCCCACCTTTCTAAGCTAGTATAGTCCAGTTTTCAGGTTAGTGCTGAATTCAGGGCTGTTTTACAAATCTGTGTTTGCCCATACCTTACTTGGATAGAAGGAAGTTTTCTGTTCACCTGTCAGAGAGGGGAGCTTTGAGCAGCCTGTCTGTCCCTGGAGGAGTGGTTTCAGCCCAGAAATTAGTAGTTTATTGGCCATTTTGGGCTAATTTCTATATCTTTCATTTCCCTGCTATAAATAATGTATTTGCCCGGTTTTGCATGCCGGGCAGCACCAGTTAGCTAGGGTAAAACTATTCCCAGCTCCACAAAGTCTCCTCTTCAATTTTTCGCTTGGAACTAGACAAACTTTCAACTTAAGCACTCAAGCCACTTTTTTTCTCAGCCTGGCACTTCCTCAAAACTTATAGCAAGCACTTATAAACCCTAGCACTAGACCCTCCTGTACGGTACAGAAGAACAAGGCTCTCTATTCGACCTTACCAGCCATCCAGTAAAACAGTTCACTGTACCTATCCAGGCATGTCCAAAGGGCAGTGTCAGGTGTACTCTCCAGTCCAACTGGTGAATCTGGCCATTTTGAGGCAATGTTACAACTGCCTCATGTACACAGACAACCCCCTCCTCCTACCACCAAACACTAATACATGCGAGAGATGCAATTATAAAGCCAAACTGGAGGCTAAGCTCTCTGAACCCAAGACTGGATCAGACAGTCAAGAGGAGAAGGGAAATACTTGGATCACACCACCAGTCTCACATAAACCCATTAAAGCAGCACTGGAAAAAACACACATAAATACATGAAAGCATACTCGGAGGCACTAAATAAAAGTCTGCAAAACCAACAGAGACCTCCAAAGCAAACATCCAACCAACCTCCACCTCCCAACACAAACCATGAAACACATACTAGACAAAACCATTGTGCCATGCAATCACAGCCCTTAAGGCAAAATAACATACCCAACATACTAGTAATAGGTGACTCTATAGTCAGGCACACTGACGTCCCACTCACTAAGCTGAATAAGGAGAAGATTACTGTTAGCTGCCTGTCGGGCGCCAGGATCCGCCACATAACACAAGCACTCAGGTCACTACAGAACAAGTACAAATATGACTCTGTCATTGTCCACGTTGGTGTGAATGACCTGAGCCGTACCTCTCTGGACTACATGAAAAGAGACATGGAAGAGCTCTCTGATCACATAGCCCAGGCTGGTATGACCCTGACCCTGAGTAGCATCCTGTCCTCACCAAGAATGATACCACGGTATAAAGAAAAAATTCTCAATTTCAATAATTGGCTAAGTTTCTGGTGTCATTCAAAGGGGATCCAGTGTCTGTCCGCCTGGGACGACATGTTCGACAAGCCACGCTGCTTCACTAGAGATGGCTTGCACCTGTCACCCTTAGGCTTTTGAATACTGGCCAAGGCTCTTGCCACCACCATAGTGCCTTTTTTAGGCAAGGCTCAAAAGACAAACCCACCACCGTAAATAGCACAAGTAATAAAAAACTGAGGGTAATGCTACTCAATGCCAGAAGTCTGAACCACATAATGCATGCACTCGAGGCACTCCTCAGTATGGAGAAAATCGATATATGTGCAGTAACAGAAACCTGGTTTAAGGCTCCAGAGAGCACCCCAGCGCTACCAGGCTACAACTCATACCATACATTTCGGCCACAGAACCCAAACCAAAATACAAAAGGCGGGTGCGTATCCATATTCATCCAGGTTAGTGACATAGCACGATGCTTCAGAGATCATCCACGTGCAGCTAACAATGGGCAAAACTGCAATTCAAATTGTAGCTTGCTACAGATCACCCAACATGTCCCAGGACCCCCATTCCACATTTCTGGAAACACTGGGAAACATAAAGGTCCTACCAAACACTTTAATATTGGGTGATTTCAATTACCCAAACATTAACTGGGAGAACTACTCAAGTACTAACTCCCTTGTTCAACATTTCCTAGAATTTATAAACTCAAATGCCCTGGTTCAACTGGTCAACACACCCACCACAGGTGACAACATATTGGACCTGGTCATCACCAACATGAGTGACCGGTGTTCCACACTGGAGGTCAACCCCTTGCTGGTTAGATCTGACCATAAACAAATCACTTTGGATATCCACATTCCGCCCCCACCCCCGTACAAATAAATCACTGTGAAAAACTTTTCAAAAGCAAACTTCACGTTACTTAAGACCGAGGTGGAAAGTTTTAAAGCCCCCATGCTGAAGGATAACACTGTCCAAGCTGCAAAATCCTTCACTAATGCATTCTATGGGCACCTACAAGAATGCATGGATCATGCCATCCCAAGCAAAACCAAGACTCACTCCTCCAAGAAAAGGAAACCAGTCTGGTGGACTCCTGCCATAAACAAGCTACACAATAAAAGGAGGAAACTAGTACAGAAAAAGAGTAAAATCCCAAGAAGGGAAGACATCCCTGATCAGTATTAGCAAGAAACTTCGATCCCTCATAAAATCATCCAAGGCGAGCTTTGAAAGAAAAATTGCCAATGACTCCAAAGATAACCACAAGGCATTCTTTAGCTATGTCAAGAATCTAAGTGGCAATGCTCAGATCTGCTCAGAGTTAGTGCAGAATGGCATAAAATACACTTTACCGACCGATATCGCCAATATCCTGGCAGACAAGTTCAGCACAAACTTCACCCCCCTCTCACCCCCAAGAGGGCCCATAACCATACCAGAAGAATGTAGAGTCCCTGAAATCACAGACACTCAGGTTAAAACAGCCCTCTCCAAAGCCAAAAACACAGCATCAATGGGACCGAACGGTGTCCCAGGCTGCGTTCTACATGAGTTCAAAGACGAACTAACCCCTCACCTAAACACACTGTTCAAACTCAGCCTCTCCACAGGCTACGTACCTATAGAGTGGTGCACATCAGTAGTTATTCTGCTTCAAAAAGGTGGAGCCACAGCAGACCCCAGGAACTATCACCCTATAAGCCTGACTAGCTTGGTCTGCAAGGCTATGGAGCGCATCATCATGGAACTCATTAACAGAGACATTGGGAACCTCAAAACACTGGACCCTACCCAGTTCAGCTTTGTTAAGGGCAGATCATGCCTCCTAAACCTGGTGGACTTCTTTGAGACAGTTACCAAGGCTATAGATGAGGGAAAAGTGGTACACACAGCCTACCTAGACCTCGCAAAGGCCTTCAACACCATTCCCCATTCTGGTATTATAGACAAGCTTACCAGCCTGAACATAAATCCCTACGTCACAAGATGGGTTGCCAACTGGCTCTTGGACAGAACCCACATGGTGAGAGTTGCAGGAGCTAGGTCCAACTCTAAATTGGTTACAAGTGGAGTTCCCCAGGGCTCAGTCCTAGGACCACTCCTGTTCAGCATATACTTCTCAGAGGTACAGGCAAGCACAGGAGGACTATGGCTGACCAAGTTTGCAGACGACTGCAAACTAGGGGCTATAATTGACTCTCCGGCTGACACAGACATCCTCCAAAAGGGTCTCACTGAGATGGATACCTAGTCTCAAAATCATGGCCTCAAGCTAAATGCCAAGATGTGCTTAGTCATCCCCTTTGGAAAAAACAAAATACTCACAAACTACTACATAGGTGGTAGTTTCCTAAATATGGAAGACGTGATAAGGGATCTGGGGACCCAAGTAGACAGTAATCTCACCTTTGATCATCACATTGCCAAAGTGGTTAGAAGATCCTTCTATGTGGCCCACCTAATCACAAAAGGGTTCACATCCAGATCAAAAGAGGTCATTGTGCTCCTCTACTCATCACTCATCAGACCCATCATAGAGTACAACACCCCATTTGGGATGTACCTTAAAAGACACCTGCAACAGCTGGAAAGACCTCAGAAGTACCTCACCAAGAGGATCACTGGCCTCAAACAGATGCCCTATGCAGCTCGACTGAACAAATTACAGCTGTACTCAGTTGCATACCGCCTACTCAGAGGTGATCTCTGCCTGACATACAAGGCCATGTCCAACTCAGAATTAATGGACATGCTCCACCTAAAGAAAACCTTATCCCCACGAGCCACATGCTCTAGGGATCTCAACCTCACCACAACAATAAATAGGATGTGCTGGAGGGATAGATTCCTGTCCCAGAGACTTCCCATGCTTTGGAACAAGATCCCAATCTACATTAGGCAGAGCACCTCGCTAACAATCTTCAAAAGAAATCTTGACGAGTGTATGGGAAACAGAAAGTTTATCTTGGGGATCAATTAGTGGCCCTGCTGGACAGAGGCACAGGGAACTAATCTAAGGGGGTGGCGAAAGCCTACACATTCTGGCTAGGCTTATAAATACCTTTGGGCAGATAGCCTAGTACCTACCTATGAGCCTATGAACCTATAACATAGGCTGGGATTATTTGAAAAATTATCATATCATCTTTTTTCACAGTCAAGCTGAACAAAAAGGCATTGCGGTCAGAGAGTGGACATGACTGTATTGCATTTTAGGGTAAAGAGTGTTAGACACAAAAATCGTATCAATATTAGTTTGTGTGCCAAATCGGAAAGAATAATGAGTGTATTGAAATGAATTTTGAACTCTTAAAGTATGTATGCCTCTAAAATTCATTGAGGCTATAAAACTGTTTACCTTTTTAGCTTGTGTCATTAGTTTAACCTTACTATTTTTAAAGGTGTCTTCATGTGATAACAAGCAATTGAAATCTCCCACCAGAATAATTTCTCCCTTTGCATGTAAAGTAATTAGATCCAAGTACTTCTTCACATATTTAGTTCCTAGACCAGGAATCCTATATGAATTTACCAGTATGAAGCATTTCTTATTAACTTCTAGGACTACTAAGCTTAATATTCCATCTTTATCTGAAAAGGTGTTTAAAATTTTAGGTATGGTATTATTCCATAGTATAAGAGTACCTCTCCTTTTGGCTCTAAAGCAGGAATCCGTGAGAACTGTTAAACCACTACATGATAATTTTTGCAAATCCTTCTCCAGCAAGTGGGTTTCTTGCAAGATTATCTGAGCTCTGTGCATTTTAATGAATTTAATTAAACCAGCTCCTTTGACATTGTTATTTAAGCCATTAATATTTAA
Source organism: Protopterus annectens (assembly GCF_019279795.1). Taxonomy (NCBI): domain Eukaryota; kingdom Metazoa; phylum Chordata; order Ceratodontiformes; family Protopteridae; genus Protopterus; species Protopterus annectens. The sequence goes on from NC_056741.1 coordinate 690,863,465, forward strand.
TGATAAGCATTTATATATCACCATTTGTTAAAGTTATATTTAGAGCATCAATAGTACCTTTCAAGTATAATGACTTGAAGTAATTCATGAAGTTACATATCATGGACGAGTCAAAAATCTTTAGAAACAAATTCTGAAACCAATAACTAAGAAAACATACATATATGGAACCTAAAGTTACAGGTTTAGTTAATAAATTAACTAAACCACCCTTTAACACCATCTCACACACCAAAAACATACATAAATAGCTTCTGCTTTAAATGTAGTATATACAAACAGTAAAGCATTTCTAAGGTAACTCAAACAAATATGAACATAAAAAGTCCATCAGGCAATCACAGTGGATTTGTATGTAATATTGCATAAACCACTACTAGGTATTGGAAAATAAGGAGTCAGATTCACCAACTACCATAGTTGCTTTATTGGCATAAGCTTCTAATACCTATATATTTTATACCTGTATTACAGTATCTTGTGTTTATAACTATAGCACTACATAAAAAGGGGGGGGGGGCATATGTTGATCTATTAATATAATTGAACAGAATAGAGTGACCTAGAACATTTTAACAATCCATTCCTACAGTGTATGTGGTCATACAAAGATTTGAATCATAGTATTATAACTATCATTGCAACTGAGTCTGATTATATTGCTTTAAATCTGCATCAATGAGAATACCTAATATAGATTAAAGTTGCTTAAGCATGAAAGCAGCAGAGGGAAAAGGAGACTCAATCCTATATATATATATTTGCATTCAGAATATTAAAGAAATTGGTTGATTAAGTAGTCAAATATTAATATATTATCATAGACCGACGAGCTCCGAAGAAGACAGGCGAGAAGCAGAAGACCCATGAGGAAGGATGCGAAGACTAATCCAGAAGATGAAGACGACGGATGACAACACCTGCGCCAGAGACGCCGGTGGATACGGAATATGAAGACCCTGTGGGTGATTATCCGGTAGAGACGGACCAAGTGGGCAGGGTGGTGGTTTGGGAGATTGTGACGGTCTGTGGGGAGAGGAAGGGTTAGGGAGGGTTAAGTGAGTGGTGTAGTGGGTTAGGGTTAGGGGTTAGGGTTAAGGGGCGATTAGGGTGAGTTGAGTGGGATAAGGGTGGGGGGGGCGATAAGGCGGGTTAGGTTATAGAGGGGTAGGAAGTAGTGAGGGAGTTGTTAGAGGGTTAGGTAGAGGCGGGGGGCGGGTGTCGCGGGTTAGGTTAGGGATAGGGGTAGAGTGTGGGCTTGTAAGGATGTTGGTGTGTTGTGTGTGTTGTGTTGTGTGTGGTGGGATGTGTTTGTTTTGTTTTTTGTTTTGTATGTTTTTGTGTGGTTTGTGTACCGTGCATCGTATTCGCTTATCGGGTTATTGTTGTTTATGGACTGGAGATATAATGTGGTGGTGTGATGTGGTTGTCGGTGTTGTGTGGTTTCGATTATGTCAGGTAGAACCATTATCATTTAGTGCATGCTATCAAAGCAAGGAATGGTATCCTGTCATACTTCAGTGTTTCAAAGCAACATACATACAGTAGCATTAAAATGTAATTTTCCTCATTAGGCTAACAAAATAATCACTCCATTAAAGTCCTAGCTTGTTAAAATACATATTTAAAGTGATTCCATACCATTATATGCATAAAAGATAAAAAAAACAACCAAAAAAAGTTCGTTTTTCTTCTAGTTTCATTTTCAGCTTTACGTCCTGGTTTCTGAGTCATGCATGAGTTCAAAGGTTGTGTGATGTCATCACTCACTATAGTCTTGCTTCCAGCTTCTCTAGTTTGCTGCTAGTGCCCTGTAGATGCTTGTGCATGTGAAGAAACAGTTACAGAGGCTTATAAAAGGAATTTTGGTGGGAATTTCAAATAACTAAGTTTTCTCTATTCTAAAGAAGCATAAAAAGTGCACAACCAGCCTCTACAGTGAAAAAAAAAACATGAACAGCCCTTTTCTAAAAATGCTGGGAAAGTAAGATTTTCCCCATAAATCAATAATTTACATTCCTTAAACTAAATTAGGTTAAGAATTAAAATGAGAGCATTTAGTTAATGTAAAGCACTGAATGTTGATCTATTACACTAAGAAAAGCAGATTTTAAGTAAAGAAATATATATTAATTATGATATGAACATCTTTCAAAAATGTCAAGAGGAAACAAAACTATCTTAAGTAAACCATCTCCTAAGGGCACTTTTGTTGTGGGGATTCCATACAGTGTAATCATAATAGACTAAACAGTAAACTCTAAAGTGTTACCCCACCACTAACACATATGAATGCTTTACTTCGGAAATCATGACTTAATAGTAAAATAGCATGACTTTTGTATCCCAAATGAATATATAATGAAGTTAACTGTGTCCCAGTTATAGTAAACATATGGTATGAAAGAAGAAGGAAAAAAAAAAAAAAATATATATATATATATATATATATACATATATATATATATATATATATATATATATATATATATATATATATACACACACACACACACACACACACACACTATATATCTATCTAGCTATACACATTTTATATATATATATATATATATATATATATATATATATATGTATGTATATATATACACATACATACATGTATACATACATAGATATATGCCTATGCCTATGCAAAATAAAGACCTTTGTTTTGTATATGTATTCCAATAAAATATTATGTAAAATAAAGACACTTCACCTTTGCTTTGTGTATATATTCTAATAAAACATTAAGTAAAGTGTTCTGCAAGAAAGTATTTAGAATTATTTGATAACAATCCTATTTGTCTTTTAATTTTTTTATTTGCACTTTCTTTGAAAGTCCAAGTGTTCTTAGTTGCATGTCTTTTCAGACTCTGTGTAGACCATTCCATGTCCTCTATATCAGTTAGTATTTTTTTCTTGTGAATAAAGTCCAAAGCCTCTGACAAAGAGCTACAGATCTTCTCACCTTCTGGTAAAAATATTTTTATCCTGGAGGGAAAGAGAATTTGTGCTTTGATGTTAACTTTTAAGAGATTTTATCAAGGGAACACATTCTTTCCTTCTAGATATGACAGAAGTATAGTCATTGTCAAAACAAACAAGTTTGTCCTTTATCTTGTTGGGAGAATTATTTCACGCAGACTTCAGAACCAAATCCTTATCTCAGGAGGACAAAAATCTAACAATGATGGATCTGGGGTTAGGAGAAACTGTTGTTGAAGCAGGTTTTGCTAGAGACCGGTGAGCCCTCTTTATACTGAAGGAAAGGGCTTCAGGTAGATTTAGTGCTGTTGGAAGCCAGCTATTAAGAAAGTGTATCATATCAGTTCCCTCTTCTCTTTCTGGTACTCCATAGATTCTAATGTTGTTTCTCCATGACCTACTTTCTAGGTCTTCCAGCTTTTCTGTTAGTTTTGTATTCTGTTTCAAAAGAAACTCATTTTGACTTTCACATTCCATCAGTTTGACATCCATATCTGTTACAAATTCCTCAATAGAAACAATTTGTTCAGAATGCTTATTACCCATTTCACTAAGAATGTCCAGCTGCTTACTACAGTCTTGTTTAATAGTATCTATTTTATTCTCTAGTTTGTCCATTTTTATAGATTGTCCTTGAATAGTAGTTATTAATGTTTGCAGCTCCTTCTTTACCACACTGTCCTGATGAGAGTTCTTCGAGTTATCATACTTGGATTTCTTGAGGAAAAACTTCTTGACAGGAAAAAATAATAAGAACTTATGTTTTAGTGCTAATTTTTGAAAATAATAAATGACCTATATTCACAAATCCTCTGATATTCATTTGGATTAGTATTTCAAAAATTAGATTAAATTTCCTGTCAGAATAAAAATGTTATAAGCAGAGCTAATGTTCAGTGCTGCTAGCAGTCTGGTATCTTGGCCACGCCCCCTTCATCTTCTTTTTTATCTGGGTTTGTGTTCTGCATTTATAACACTCAATTCTTTTCAAACCTACAGATTTGAATTGAATATTGTTTTAAGTTAGAGTAACTTGTATTGTTGTATGAGATAGTGCGTTCAGTTAGAGAGATATGTATTGTAGTAAATAAGAAATATTAGTGTATCCCTCTTTATGGTTCCTGTTGCCAAATGCCAGTGTAATTCTCTTGTTGTTAAATGACAGTATTTTGTATATATATGTATTTGTGTACTGCCAGATGGTTTGGATTATGGCTGAAAGTGGTCTGTGGTCTACCTTGTCCACTCAGCTAGGCAAAATTAAATAAATGAAAAAATAAACTTGAGAGGGCACTGCCAGAAAGCATAGTTTACCTAAATTACTATAAGGCCTTTGGCACTGTCCCACACAGATGGCTGATACAGACATTGGAGAAGTTGGGAGCAGTTAAATAAATGACTAATTAAATATATAAACTTGACAGAGTAGTTGTTGTGTTTGTTGGACTTCATCATGTCTTTGACTACATGGGAGAATAGAAGGAAAATCTCAAGAGTTTGGAGCAGGGCCAAGAATTAAGAAGTCGCTGGCTGTATAGCTGAAAGTTAGAACACAGAGAGGGTTGTGATGACAGGGACAATGTCTGAAGTTATGAAACTGACTAGTGAGGTATCACATGAGTCTGTCTTAATCTTGTACTGTTCAGTGTAATTGTCTGGGACATATCTGAGCGAAGAGAGAACAGCATCATCATTTCTGCTAATGATGGAAAGACAGCTGCACCACTGGAAGATAGGCAGGATCTCTTCTAGTGAAAACTTTGGTAGGCTAAACAAATAGTCACAAAGGTTGTATCTAAGGATCAGTGCAAACTAATGTAAAGTAATACACTTAGGCCACAACAGCCACGGGATGATGTGTTCACTAGGAAGAATAGCATTGATGGGAAAAGTACTTTGGGGGTGTTAATCACATTTGGATTATACAACTGGGGGCAACAGATGCAGCAGATGTAATACTGGGGTGTATCAGAGGGATACATTCCAAAAGCAAACAAGTAATGCTTCTACTTTACAGGGACTTTGTATGCACCTTGAGTACTCTGTCAATTTGAGAAGTCATATAAGGAAATCAGGCTACTAGTCAGAATTTGGATAAAAGCTACCAGAAAGGTCTAATAATGTAGGGAAAAATTAACACCAGAGTCTCAGGGAGCTGCAGCTGTCATCACTTGAAAGCAAAAGTAACAGGAGTGAAATTATATTGGTGCACTATGTCAAATCAGGCAGATGAGAATGGGTCATTCTGTACAGGAAGGACAGAAGGAAAGAGGGGGAGGTGGTAGCAGATTTTATAGGTTTATAGGTTCACAAGTGTGCACTAGTCTAATGACTACAAGAACCTTTTTAAGCTTAGCCATGCATCCCAAATCTCTGACAATTTCTGGTACCTTTGATAAGTGTAAGCAGGTGCTTGGGAGATGAAAGTTTTTACAAGCAGGGCCTGGGAGATGAACCATTTACATGTTGTCTGTGTCCATTAGAGACAATTGCCAAACCAGGGGTGACAGGTTCCCAATCCAGTTGAATTGGGTTAGGGAGGAACTCTGCTTCTCATGGATGAGGAGTCTTTGGGATACATATATGTCTTTCCAGCAGGTCACATTTATATACAGACAAAGTTTACGTCTTTAGAATATGTAAGTCTGGTACTCTCTGTTTTGCAGACATGAAGCAGGTCAATCAGAGTGGAGTCCAACAAAGCCTTACATGCCAGAAATAAATCTTCCCTCAACAGTTTGTATGAGACAGAATACAGAGATAGGCCTTTGAGGTAATCTGCATAGAACATGTCATTTATGCTCTGTATTCTTTTTAGTGAAGAACCATTGAAGACATCCAAGTTGCTGGACGTGCTTGGTTAGAGACTAAGTACTCTCTAGATCTCTTAAATTACTTTTCAATTGAGAGAGAAAGTTGAGATCCCATAAAATAAACTGCTAGATCAAATGTTGGAGAGTGAATCAATAGTGGCATTTAAGAGGACATGGGACAGCTGGAAAAAGGATAAGTGGAAGGGTAGGGATGACCTGTAATTAGAGTGTTAAATGCACTTATAAATACAGATTAGGTAGTCTCATTGTCTCCTGGCACTAACAAAATTCAATATAAAGTGATGTTCTGTAATGTAATATATCTGGATCACAAGCCTGGAATTCATTACTTTAGCATCAAAACCTTGTACATTATTTACTTATCATCCAGCAAGTTTTAGATTATCCAGCTGCATCAGCAGGATAAATTTATAGCGGATAATTGCTGATCAAATGCTGTCTAATGCATAAAGGTAGTGCATGGGATTGTCTCTTTAGCTAACAGAGCTTTGATCATGTGATCTAAATCTGCATATGCAGCTTTGTTGCACAATAATATTGTTTGTAATTGTGCTTGCTTTTGGGAATTTCCATTCTAGTCTTAGTCGTTGTCTGATGTCTTTCTGAGCACTTGTTATGTCTCTGTGTACAGATATAGCTTGAGTACTGTAATTGATTGTCTTTGAAAATTCATCCTTATGGTTAAGTTCACTTACTTTTTAAATAATTAAATAAGTGACAGAAATATCCAAACAGTAAAACTTAATGAAGATGTAAACATACCCAGGTATGCTTGTGCATAGACTATATTCTATAGAAAGAATGTAGGGGGAAATTAGGAGCTGAAAGAGATCAAATTACAAAGGAAAAAAATGAAATCAACAGAACAAACAAGTAAACTAGGGGAAAAAAGCACAGCGGATCAGCATTATTTGCACATAACTGTGCACAGAAGCCATTTACATGAGGACAAAGATAGCAAAATGCCAAATAGTATGACAAGCACAATAATTGTTAACAAAGGATTCTTGTATACCATGTTATAATCAGTTTACCTTGAATGTAGGGATGCTAGACATCAAGTCTGCACATGGTGCCCTATAAATAACATTTTGAAGATAGATATGACAAGCACCTACACAACCTATAAAAGAAAAAGTAATATTTGAACTAAAGAAACCCAGACGTGCTCTCATGCCCAAAAGGCAGTTATTTCTGAACAAGGAGTAACTGACTAATGTGGTTCAAAGTCGGCTATAGCTGAGCTAATCAAAAATAAGAGTTATGAACCTGAAAATGCCTCAGAATAATTCTAACAAGTGTCATATCATATTGGTGCAGAAAATATGTGCAGGTGTATCATATATGCCAACACCAAACTGAAACAAAAACATAAAAACAAAAGAAAAAAACAAAAGGTAACATCAACAGATCGGTATACGCATCGCACTTAGGACATAAAAGGAAAAAATAAAAAAGAAAGGCAGGCAGAAGTGCCATTTAAATCAGAAAGAACAGTAGCCAGGAAACCAGTGATTCAAACTAAGAATATCCAGTTCAGTTGTAAAGGGAAATAAAGCTTAAACTTTTATATATGCATAATGAAAAGACAAAAGGGATATAGTGAAGGGAAGTGAAACAAAATGGCTGTGATACACAGAAAATTATAGAGAGAAGTTGGTCACCACAGTGGTTAATAATCCAAATAATCATTTTCGGTCTTTATAATTGTATAACTTAATAAACACACTGAAAATGATGTCCAAATAAATTAGCTTTTTATAATCACACAAGTGTACGTATTAGGGATGATACATAAAATGGAACATAAAGGACTGCAAGAGACATAGTAAGATTAGATACATAACCTGAAATATGGAATATTAAATGTGCATGAAAAATGCACACAGAAAGTAACTACCCCCTAAAATGGATACTCATTAAGGGGAACATCATTACATTAATACTGAAAGTGGCTTATATATCAGATGACCTCTAAAAAAGAAAACAAAATAGTAAACATACTTTCAAATCCCTACTAAAAGATCTCCTTTTCAAAACTTGGATATGTTCCTTTACAGAATCAGACTAATTTCACATGTTCCTGACTTTCAACACCCCTAGACCACAGGTCTACTGTGTAGTTTCACTTAGTGCATAGTACTGTGAACCAGGTGTTTACGCTACCTTTATAGTTATGATTTCTGGTCTATGACCCGGTTTGTCTCTGGAAGCTTCGTTTTGAATTTGTGTACAAGCAATTCTATATTTGTTGCATAACATCTTGTTTAATTGTTTCTCAATACTTTAACTATTGAATGCTGCATCAATTGTAAAACTCTGATTTTTTACTCCTTTTATATGTTCTATGTTCTTTGTACAAAATAGCTATGTTTATATAATTTTTTAATTATTTTTATTATTCTTTATAATTTTTTACTATGTATTTGGAGCTTTTCTCCCCAGGCATCTGCTGAAAATGGTCACCTTGTGTCCAGTCTGACTAACGCTGTAAACAAATGGAAAATAAATAAATAAGTAAAATACCTGAGAAGCAATGAATGTTGGCAGAATACTGGAAAGAACAACTAAGTATTGAATGCATTTAACCTCGTTTTGATGAATCAAACTTGGATTTATCAAACACGTTTCTTTGAATCCCAGTTAGTCTCATGGACATTTGTTGTACCTATCCCCCTGGAGGATGTGGGGTATACCGCATTCTGGGGGTGTGATAAATTGTCTTCCAATAGCCTAGTTTCATTGAGGTATAGTTTGAGCAACAGTAACTTGACAAACTGACATATAATCACAAGAAGAGACATGAGCAGTAGAAAAACAAATTTTATTTTATCTGCAGTCATTGCAACCTTATCTGGAGTGTTTGTCTTTCTGGAGATGTTCATAAAGCAATAGAAAAGACAGGAAACAGTTCAAGGACAGGAGCATAAATGGTAACTAGTCTGTAACAGAAGACACAAAAAAAGAGAATAGCAACCCAATATGAGCAGTTTTGCATTGATATGACACACCAGGAGATTTTAATCCACGGGTTTTATTGTAAGCACTTTCTTCACATGAGTAGAATGAACTTCTTCAGATACACCAACAAACCAGTTCTATCAGTTCATTATTGTTCATTTAGTAAAACAACAAAGAGAATGAGGGCAGCTACACTCCTATAGGCAAATGCTGTGCTGAGAAAAACACCAAATGTAAAAAACAAAACGAAGGATTCATCTACAGCAACCATGCAAGTTCCATACAAATTCTGAGGCAATATAATCCGACAGCTTGTATTTCATAAAATAAGTACTCCAAAATACGAAAAACTAACAAAGTATGTTTATTGTGCACTCAGTCAGTAAGCGCTTTCACAAAATTGCTTCATCAGACCATAGCGGACTGAGTACAGAAATTATTTAAAAACATTGTTACCAATCACATAAAACCACAGAAACATCATTTCCTTTAGTGACATTACATTTGTAACTAAACTAAAATAGTTATAGTTTTTAACTATGTATATCAAATCAGCCATTCAATAATGCTTTTTTTGGTAAAATATAAATGCAAAGGTTCAAGCTGCTACTCATATATGAAGTTAGTATATAATAAATAATACATTTAATCATAAAAAATGTATTAATTTTTTATCACCACGTTCATAATTATGCAATATGAAATTCCTCATTAGCGATCGCTTCATCAATGATCGCTTAGAGTAAAACAGATATTATATGGCATCAGGCAAAGTAAAGCTGTATAACTGAATCGCTGTTCTACTGAAGCAGAAAGCCACATGACAGCAAACCCCTGAAAAATAAACCACCGCATATCAACAAAGCAACCTAGATGCATCTCATCCACGATCGCTCAATAATTCTTCATCAGACCGCTTGTGCAAACAAACCATTAAGCATAATCAGAATAAAAAACATAATATATATCTAACTCATAAATCATCTACAAAAGAAAAATTGTACACATAAATAAATTTTAACTAGCCGTTTTAACCAGATAACATTATTAAAACTTCAACCTAACATAGACCTGAAGATTCTGAAAGCTACAGTATATAAAAACTACTGAATATAAAAACATATACATAATTATTAAACAGTATCTAGATTTCAAAGACTGATCATTAATAAGACTGATTATTTATAGTGATGATGAAGTACCGTGGAAGTCAGAAGTCAAACTATGATTTCCGACTTCATATCCACTGAGTGTATATGTATCAAGTAAACCATTCATCACTAAATCTATATCATCGGCCATAACGACAGAATAACATTAGAGTCTAACGACTGCATATAATAATTTCATATCAAAATAACTACATGTTATATATATTGCACACCTCATTTCATCTAAAATAAATTACTAATATCTATTTACAAAAAACATAAACAAATTACTCCTCACCTAAAATATGTGCATTTATAAAAAACATATATTTTAACAAAAGATATATATATGTGTTGTATAGGAAATATATACATATGTAAGAGAATATTAAATATATGTATAAATACTGACCTATACAAACTCATCTAGCCAAAAATGGACATAAATAATGAAACATAAAACTTCAAACACAATAACAATATAATAAATAATGAAAGAGTATCCATTAAACCAATTCTTCGTACTAAGAGTCTTAGGGTTAGATAGGTGCTTAAACTGGGTATTGTTATTGTGGTTTATTTTTCAGGGGTTTGCTGTCATGTGGCTTTCTGCTTAAGTAGAACAGCGATTCAGTTATACAGCTTTACTTTGCCCGATGCCATATAATATCTGTTTTACTCTAAGCGATCATTGATGAAGCGATCGCTAATGAGGAATTTCATATTGCATAATTATGAACGTGGTGATAAAAAAATAATAAGTTTTTTATGATTAAATGTATTATTTATTATATACTAACTTCATATATGAGTAGCAGCTTGAACCTTTGCATTTATATTTTACCAAAAAAAGCATTATTGAATGGCTAATTTGATATACATAGTTTAAAACTATAACTATTTTAGTTTAGTTACAAATGTAACGTCATTAAAGGAAATGACATTTCTGTGGTTTTATGTGAAAGCGCTTACCGACTGAGTGCACAATAAACATACTTTGTTAGTTTTTCGTATTTTGGAGTACTTATTTTATGAAATACGAGCTGTTGGATTATATTGCCTCAAAATTTGTATGGAACTTGCATGGTTGCTGTAGCTGAATCCTTTGTATTGTTCATTTAGTGCTTAGTGACTGGCTGGCGGTGAGTCTAGTTGTATACATTTTGCATTTTAGTAATGGTATGTATGTATTTTTAAGAACAATTATGATGTCAGTCCAGCCAATTAATGACAGTATTTAACCTAGAGTTGGTCTTTTGGGGTTGTCTGAAGACATTCATTCTACTCTTGTGAATGAAAGCGCTTACAATAAAACCCGTGGATTAAGATCTCCTGGTCTGTCATCTTTTTTCAGCTTTTTGGAGTTTTTGGTGTTTTTCCCTAGTTTTTCGTAGTTTTTCATTAATAATAAGAGAGATCATGATGAGAACTTTTTTAAGTATTGCAAGGAAATTGGGACAGTCTAAGTGGTGCAAAATTTCTAAAGCAAATGTTAATGTAAACAGGAGATCACAATCTGCAGACAAGCAGCAAATAGCTTATATAAGCAGATCTGTACAAGGGTATAGACAGACATACACCATGCATGCCATGGCAGCTCTTTTTAAACATAATTAGTTTATTTTGTGTAGTATGTTATGCTAGATATGAATTACAAAAAAACTGACTCGCACACCTTGATTTATAGCTACATATTTTGCTGAGTGGTTTTATGGCCAGTAAGCTAAGTGGTATTTTGTCTAAGCCTAGCATTCCCGAACTCTATTTTCTTTTCCAGTGGTTAAAAATGCACAATTCAGTGTATTTTTTGTGTGCGTATATATATGCTTGTGTGTGTGTGTGTGTGTGTGTGTGTGTGTGTGTGTGTGTGTGTGTGTGTGTGTGTGTGTGTGTGTGTGTGTGTGTGTGTGTGTGTTACTTTAAGCTACATTTGGAGGGTTGGGCCTATGTTTTGGAAAACAGTGTACAGATTGGTAAACACATGCAACAATACTGGCTCTACAGCTGATCCTACACTATTGAGAAGGTACTGGGGTCAAGAAGAGTAACCAGACTCAAGAGTATCTGGGTCAGACATAATGGAGGAAAAAGTAATGCTGCAAAGCCATTTTGTTGTGATAACTGTATTGAGTCACAAAACATTGACAGTTGTACAACATGGCATACCACACAAATCATATACAAACTCAATCATCCACAAATACGCAGTCGCTACACTAACTTGCTCACAAACAGATGAGTGCAATTACAATTTCCTCCAGCTGGTAAAGCCAATCCCCAGCACACACACATCACACAGATATAGTTTAAACCTCCATGTCTCTCTTACATAAATATTCAAACTAAAAGGTCACCTCTGAAGTAGAAGAAATGGCTGAGCTTCTCTCAAACAGTTTCCTGAACCCACAATATACACAGAAGCTCTCATGTCAGTCAAGGCACCTTCACAAAGCTCCCACATCTAGATTCACCTCCCCAAAGTACATAAATGATACCCAAAATGTCACCATTCAGAACATGAATGTACTTAACACTTTTTGGACAAGTATGCATCACTGTAACATGTTTTTAAAAAGATAACATTCTTACTCCACTCTAAGAATGCATATACAACTTAGAGCATGTCTCTGATTAAAAAGTTATTTAAATAGAATCTTCAACTTAGTTACTAGTTAAGTAAAGGAACAGACTAGTCAGGCCTGTCAGTCTTTATATGTATCTATTTATTTACAGTTTGTCTAGGTTTACCTTGACGCTGTCAAGGGTGTTACTCTGCTTGAGTTGTAGTGGAGGGTAGTTGAAGTGGGAAGTATGTTGGCCTTAGAATCTATCACACCAACATGTTGTATTTATTTATTGATGAAAGTATAGTTCCATTGAGCAACCTCTTGTTCTGTATATGAATAGAACAGTTCAAGCAGAGCTGGGTATTTTTTTTTATTGTTTGAAAGGCTAGATACAGATCCACATGAAGAAGTCTCTAATAATCTCAGTATAGAGAGAGGACTGCCAGTCTAACGTGATAACTAATATTTTTGAGGCCACTGAGGAACCTCTGAGCTCCCTCAGGTTAAGCTATATGCTTAGAAAAATACATGTCAAAAAAGGAGCATTGTATTCAATAATAGGTCTGATGAGATACGAGTAAAGGGAAATCTGGTTTCTTTGCAACTAGAAGAGATATCTTTGAAAATTAGTATAGATAATGCTTTCCTAACTGCTGTGGTAAAATAATGGACAAAAGGTAAGGACTTATCATGAAGAGTGTCTGATTTAAAAGGTCACCTATATGGTAAGGGCCAATGTTTTGTTTAGCAAAATTAACTATACTATATGTTTTTCCATTTAATTTGAGACCATTACCTTTGCACAAATTTTAATATTCTCTAATCCATGTTGGGGCAGTTTTACAGGTAAGCATACTTGACCACTAGACCTCTCTTCTGCATGAGCTATTGACATTAAATTATAGCTGAAATAAATATTACTAATCAAGTATATAACAGTATTAGGGTTAGCTTGATGGAGAGGAAATAAGGAAAGTGTTAGCGTATTGTTAAAACTCTCTTTCTGTACAGTTTTGAGCTTAGACATATGTGTTAGATTAACATTCATCCATCCATCCATCTCAGAATGAGCACTTGTACTGACTCGGATATTAACAATCACAACTATGGGCAGTTTGGAGAACTGGTTCAGCTACTTAGGTCTTTAAGAGGTTGTAGTAAAATGCAGCACATGGAGAAAACCCACTCAAATGCAGGGTGAACAGGCAGTCTGTATGCAGGTAACACTTGGGCTTACAACCGCAATACAGAACCTCATGCTTTGATTCAGTAAGGTTACTTACTGTGTCAGTGCAAAAACAAGGTAATTTAATATCTGCAGAAGTGCAATTGCAAGAGAATTCATTATCCATTAACACGCTGAAGTGTTGTGTAAAGGAAGGCCAAATATCTATTTGAGTTTGAAATTCTTGTCCTTCTTTAGAACTCCATGCCAATCATTTTTAATTTAATTTAACAATGTATTTGTTAGCAGGTAAGTGATCTGGCTTTTTTACCTTGTAAACCCTTTTCAATACAGGCCACAGGGTAAGGTAAATGCAGCATAAATACAGCAAAAAACACACCCACATACACACACATGTGCACAGTCACACATACACACACATATACACACACGCGCACACACACACACACACACACACACACACACACACACACACACACACACACACACACACACACACACAATCTGCAATCTTGCTAGAATAAATGTTTATGACCTAAGCTCACATAAACACACACCATTAGGTGTTTGCACAAACTATTACTTGAGAATCATGAAAGAGCCTGATGTCTGTAACACCCTGCTGTACATTAGTGAGGCCTTCAGAAATGTCACTGTTGCTTTTCGTAGATGCTTGATGTTGATAGGAATGTTGTCAGCAGAATAAACACTTTAATGTTGTTACTATCAGAAATGCTCACTGTGTCTCACCACCATGCTACATAGTGAACATGACGATGTGGCAGATAACCTGCAGTACTAGTTTAGCATCTCCTTCTGGAAAATAAACACAATAAGGGTTTGAAGCAGGACCTTGTGCCCTTGTTTACCACAGTAGTAACATGCAGAACTCAATCATGTTGAAAGGACTCTTCTAAAACAATACTTGAGGTATTCTAAGAATGTCTAATTTTACTTTTTTGCATACTTTCTTGACACATGAAAAAAATGACCTACTACTTTCTTTATGCATAGTCTGTGCACTCTGACGTCAAAAGAACACAACCTCTAGGCAACTGTTTATGGTTGGAATTTTTAAAACAGCAGACTTGTTTCTCGTAACCTTGCAGGTGGTGCACATTGTGATGAAGACTGTTGCAGAAACACTATCAGACTTTATAAGAAATCATTGCCTAGAGCAGTCTCTAATACCAAACCAACCTACCAGTTTTTGCTCCAGCAGTATAGGTTACTGAAATGTCAAATGTCAGCACCTGAAGAATGCAGTATGCATCAGAAGGAAATCTAGCAATAACGAATAGAGCTTTATATAACGTTGTTCTAATCCACATGCACTTTCTTTTTTTCATTATTCAATTTAGATTTATTTTTGGCTAACAACCATGCATTTTCAAACTCCTATATACATAGCAGAGATCACAACTACATCTGAACCTTTTTTTCATGAGATACCAAGAGAGCAACCTGCTTCTTCACTGCTCAGCAAAAACTGCCTGTATAGCTTATTGAAGACATGCAAACAGGCTCTAGCTTGTTGCTCTGTCCACATGAATGCTACATGATTCTAATCAAACCACTTAAAAACATATAGCATGCTTAAATTATATTTATTCCCTCTCTCACACTGCAGAACCCATATCATCGCCTTGCAAAAAACTAAAGATTCTTCAAACACTTTAAAAAAATGAAACTCTATAAAGTCATCTGTGAGTGCATATTTTTAAGATACAAAATTCAAGATATTTTGATGGTGCCCATGAAATAAGCAAGTTAAAAAGAGGAGGATGCAAGGGGCTGCACAGCAAATAAAAAAAAGCAGTCCAGCAGCATAATTACTACTCACCAAATGCAGCCTTTCATTGAATTGCATAGTAGAAGTGTGATGGATACTTAAACTCACTTAGTAATAATGCTAAATTCATTTATTACTGAAAGTATTTACTGATTATTTAATTAATTAGAATTTAATAGTAATTTACACATTTTGGAAAAATATATTTCCTGTAATGTCATTTGTAACAGGGGTTGGTGTGCTGCTTAATCCCACTTTTAAGAAATGGCCAACATGCATAGGTTAAGACAGTCACAAGATACCCTTCTCCCTCACAATGGCATAAACTGCTGATGTGGGAATACGCTATAACTGAGAGATACAATCGCATGTATTGTACCCAAAAACCACCGATACGTATAGTTCAGTTTTCTTAGTAATTGTCAGAGATTGCTTCTTAGTATGTTCATGCTGGCTGCTGAGGAACTTATTCTGGTACGTATTAGGGAAGATGGGTATATATGTCACTGCCAAGTCTACTGTATTTCTGACAAATAAAGAACTGTCAGTTCATATCAGTGATCACTCATTACAGGAAAGAACAACTCCTGTCATAATAACATAAATGTTCCAAACTTTAAAACTAAAAACACCCCCATCAGAGGAATTCTGACCTTTTGATTCATAATAACATCATAGTGAAAAAAATACTTAAAAAAGATATTTATTTCTGGATAGCATTTTTTATTACATTCTATTCAAAGTTGGACAGGCTGGCTAGAATCTATCTAAGTAAGACAAAGCTATAATGCAGATAACTAATCCTGGGCAGGGGTCAGTACATCACTGGACTCAAACACACACACACACACACACACACACACACACACACACACACACACACACACACAATCTGTCCACATTGTCTACATCAGTGGGTACAAACACATTTACATATACACAACACATACCTACAGCAAATGTAAGTGCTCTGTGACAATTATCCAAAACAACTAATATTCAAAGTTTTCCTTCAGATTAATAATTGAAAGCAAAACCTTTCCAGTGCTAACTGATTTGTTGTGATGTTGTGAGAATCACTTTTTAGCATTTGTTTTGGGGTGGTATGAAATCCTGTTTGCATGTTGTAAGGATTTACATTCTCTAAATAAGAGGCACCACAAACAGGAATCAAACCATAGAACCAAGTGTCGTGAGGCAGAAAATGAATGGACATAACCTTCAATGTGTCAGTCTTTTACTGATGCCAATATGGTACCAGTTTAAGTTTATATTGATCCAAACCTCTACTTGAACTATAACCCACATAAAATTATGCTACATGTATATAATTAGTACTGTGTTCTTCATTCATTTCATTGTCATCATGTATTTTTCCTGTAACAATAAAATCTAGCGTTTATGAAAATGACCTTTTAAATTCCTTAGCATCCATGTTATAGCACCCATGTTATATGCTAACTTTCAAATCAATCTTAAACTGATCTCAGGGATAGCCACTATTTCAATGTTACTGATTGTAGTGTATCATAGCTGTAATGTTTTGGGTTATAATGATGACGATTGAGGTTTGAATTCTATGAGCTTCTTCTTATCTATTGTTTGGGTGATCCTTACAAAGATTCAATGCTTGCCCTGCCAAATGAAACTGAATATGCAATTTGAAGTACCTGATAGCAAATATGGAACATAAACTAATAAGTAAAGTAATACACCTAAACATAATGTTAATTTCAGAGCACAGGTCTCTTATGTGAGGCATCCTCAACTATCCCCCAAAAGACCCTTGTTTTCAGCATCCACTTTTATTTCAATGCATCAGCTATATATATATATATATATATATATATATATATATATATATATATATATATATATATATATCTTCTTCTATATATATATATATATATATATATATGCTGCCATTATGTGAAAAGCACTCCATTATTTTTAAAACTGTAAAGCAAAACACCAAACACCAGAATTTTGTTTTGCTGTTATACATAACTCAAAATCACCTGGCTCTTACATCTGCATTTGCCTGTCTAATTTTTACACTACAAATTAGATTTTATGCCATTCTCTGGAATTAAGAAGTGCCTTCAGATAGAAAGTGTAACTAATATTATAAAAAAATTGATTGTTTAACACATATAGTCCAAGATTTCAGTGGATCCTTTCTCTAAGCTTGTTCATTTATGGCTGACCTGTTATTAGTGTCAGAGGTGTCATTTGAAACTCATTTTCAAAATAACTTCAAAGTCTTCAATTGAATTGTTTACCTTTTTCCCATCATGAAATGTCATGATAAAGATATGGCAAAGTTGAAATTCTTGTTTGTTAAATTCTAAGAAATCAAAACAATGACATTTGTAGTTTTAAATTGTCGTTACATGCAACACATCAGGAAATAGCTGTTATTTTTTAAGTCTGGTTGGACATTATGAGGTTTGTTTGCACAGCAAAATGTGTTTTTTAGTCTTTATGTAAAATAGTCTTCTAGAGAAGAGACATGCATTTATTTTCATTAAAAAGGTATAAAAAGGTACAAACCAGGAGTTAAAAGTTAAGCATAACAAATGGTTTAAGCCTATGCTGAAATTTGCACATGCAGATTTATAACTAATAACTTTTATTATCTCACAGTTAATTCACAAAATATTTTTTACCAGCTAAACTATGTGAATGTGATAGCTCTCATTTTGTTTAACTCCAAACAAAAGACAATTTTATTTTTGTGACACAAAATATTTTGAAGGATTTCATACAATATGATGACTCCAAAACGAAAAATGCTAGCAAGTACGGCAGGTGCACGAACCACAGTAACTTGAGTATAACACACAAAAAGGCCAGCACCAGGGAATGAAGCAGAATGATGCAAAAACAGAAACAAAAATGTTTATTGGAACCAGACCGGTTTCAGCTTATAGCTTTCCTCAGTGGCAATACATGAAATGTGGTTTATTTGCTTTATTGGCTTTAATATTTAAATGCAGTCTGTCAACCACATTTCATGTATTGCCACTGAGGAAAGCTATAAGCTGAAACCGGTCTGGTTCCAATAAACATTTTTGTTTCTATTTTTGCATCATTCTGCTTCATTCCCTGGTGCTTTCAAACAATATCAAGTAATCTTTAGATCGCCAATACAAAAAGTAAGGAGAACCACTGTATAACTGTGTAGTTAAAATTATGCATGATAAAATGACCACCTTATTATGGATCATTACATAATTTCACCTTCTGCTGGGTATCTTTATTTTTAAGATACTATTTTGATGTTTTCCCAGAATATTACACTGAGTTACCATGTATTTATCTGTCATACTATATGACATCAGTTTTCTCACATCTTGCAACCAGTTTCATGAATATAGTTAGGAAACAAATACCTAGAAGGGTATTCCCAAAAACGGTATTATCAAAAGCTTACAACAACAACTTAACAACTTATCAATTAGCACAGGAAAATAATGTTGTCATTTGTTATTCATTTGACTGAAAGAAAGTTGATCTGGATGATTGTTAGAGAACATGTAACACAAGAATTAAGTTTTGCCCATTTGTGTATATTGTGCTATGCTGCTAGTCACATTGTATTTGTTGGATGGTCTGCAGTGCTTTAGTCTCCAGATATGGTGCGATGCTTGGTGAGATCTGGATGATGATGATGGATGCAACTTTTTCTAGTATTGTTTCATGAGTTAGAAATGTTGGAATCTGGAATAATAGAAGCCATTTTATTATTACTATACAAAAGTACTCCTGGCATGACATGATTATGCTGGAGTTTTCACTTTTAAGATATCAGTTATGCATCATTGGTCAAAAAAGATCTAGGTAGAACATAAAGCATTCTATGGGTGTTTCTGGGTTTTCTCAAGATATTGTAGTTTAATTTAAAAAAAAAAACACTGGCTGATTAGCTACACTAAACGGTCTGCATATATTACAACTGATAACAAACTGTCCTTTGAGCATCATATTCACAACACAATAAAAAAGCTCATTGTAAGCTCGGCAAACTCTACAGACTTAAACTATACTTGGATAAGCCCACCAGGATAAAACCTGCAATCTCCTACTTCCTTACCTCCTCTTTTGAAGCCCCATTTTCACCAACCTCCATACATCTCTCATGACAAAATTACAATCCTGCTACTATAAAATAGCAAAGTTTACCTCCAGAATGCCTAATCATACACACACCACTGCCTGGCCATTAAAGAACTGAACTGGTTTGAATTCCCCCATTATCTAACCTACACCCAACTAGCACATGCCCAGAAGCTGATCAACAATCTTGACAAATGCCCTTCACTTCAAACTATCTCACAAACATACACCTCTCACAGGAATCTCCGGTCCAGTGATAAACAATTCTTAAGCATAACCAAACCCAGCAAAAGAGTGGGAGAGAACCTTTATTCCTATACCTTTTCCAAATTATGGAATACCCTGCCTTCCACAATTCCTCAGTTGGACTCAACAAAAACATTTAAATCTGCACTAAAACATTACTGCCTTAACAATCATATCTGTCCATGTGCAAACATGTCTAAGCCACCATAAAGAAAGTTAATCATCCTTTAATTTCTGCTAACTACTAACCCTATAACTGTATAACTATAGAATAAATCAATATCTTCATTGAATGTGTCTAGCTTTTTGCTTTGACTCTGTTTAACTGTACTGCATGTTTAATACAAAAAAAAAATCAAAAATCAATACCTGCTGTGTGCTAGGGTGTGCTGTATGAATTTTACATTTTGTATTAATATTTTGGAATTATAGTTTGTATTTGTCAGAGCTTTTCTCTCCAGGCCTCTACTGAAAATGGGTTTCCAACCCAGTGGACTTTCCCGGTTAACAAACGTCAATAAATAAATAAATAAATAAAAATTAACTGTTGACCTTGTGGAATGAATCATTACTGAAGACGGCCAAGAAGGACTATTTCACTTAGTTTACAAATCACTTAAGTTAACTAATACTTAAATTCAATTTTAGCTGAGGGATATTCAGGTTGCCATCTGAGGAGAGAAGTGACTGCAGTCTTTTCACCAAAGAAAATAAACTGATTATAAATATTTCAGTATTAGAAATAATTAATGCCATACCAGAAGGAATCCCGAATATAGCAGAAGTTATTTTCGTTGCCATTAGAAGGCATTAATGGGCTTTGCAGGTGCTTTATCACAAACAAACAAATGTATTCAAAATCACCAGAGTAAAGTTCAATCATTCTCTTTACCCTGTGGAGATAAAACACCCCCCAGGTTCCAGTCAGAGTCTACAGTTCACAAATTATTTTCAATTCACTTGGGATCATTACAGTTGGATTTCAAGTATAAATATAATACTCAAGTTGCAGTAATGAGGAATGTGTATGCTTTAGGACCAAAATATTTAAATTTTTATATTTTTAAATTACTAGGCTAAGATTTCAATATGTTTAACATGCAAGGAGTGATTTATGACCCACCTGCTTCAGGGTTTTGCTTTACTGCACCTGAGGATTTTCAGTCAGTTTTAAGTAGATGTAAAAGCAGGAGGAGGCAACAGCTATTATTACAATGAAAAAAAAACAAACACAGAATCTGCACTGAGCAAAGCAATAGTGTCGCTGAAAGTACTAGTCAGTGTGTAACTTTCACTGCAGAAGATGTAGAAGCAAATTGAATATCTCTCCAGACAAAAGTACATTGCAGTGTTCAGCCTTCCTTTTGGCATACATCTATAATTCTGCTGAATGGATAGGAATGATTTAGAACATATGTAGACAGATAGCGGGATGAGATACAAAGGGATTTATCTGCTCTATGTGTTTAAGCATCAGCTATTCAAATATTAGTTAAAATATCAGCTGTAAGAGATGACATTAGCTATCTTGCTAAATATGCAAAGGATGCTGTGTTTAAACCAGTGAAGGGTATTTTTCAGATAGGTTGTTATATCCATAGAATGTACATATAATATTTCTGTGGGTTTCTGTTTGTATTTGTGTGTGCATATTGAGTGGTTTTACATCAGCCTAGGAATGCTGATCACAGTTCATTTGTCCAACAGGCAAAAGAGCAGGACTTGCTCGCTTGACATAGCGCTGGGGTTGCATAATGGTGAAAGCTTTTACCTCACAGACGCAAAGTATAGCATTTGATTCTGCATGTGGTTCTAGACTAGGTTTATAATGCACTCCAGACTGATACTTAAGCATTTATTGGTCAGTTTGGCATAATAATTAAGGTTTTTAATTCACAGAATCAGGCACAGGGTTTGATTCTGAACTTGGGTAATTGGCTAGGCTTAAAATGGCCCTTCAGGGCAGTTTGCTTATTATGAACCAATGAACCTATAGTGCCAATTTCAGTGATTTGCAGAGTTATGAGCCAACAGTTCGTATTAAACATATTGAAATTTTAGTATAGTAGCTATATATATATATATATATATATATATATATATATATATATATGTGTGTGTGTGTGTGTGTGTATATAGTTATATATCTATCTATGTATATATATATATATATATATATATATATATATATATATATATATATATATATATATATATATATAGATTGATAGATAGATAGATAGATAGATAGATATAGATATAGATAAAGATATGTGTGTGTGTGTGGTTGTGTGGATCTAGTTCAGATGATCAACTTTTCAAAATGTTGAACTTAAAATGGTCAAGACTATATGACTAGCATTTTGAAAAGTCAAAAAATAACAAGTTGCCTTATGTGCACCCCACCCCACCTGCTAATTATATATGTCAACTCAGATATCCAGTGGCAGCTGGTGACTTCAAATCAAAGGGGGGCTCCAGGATACAGCTGAATGGGTGGGGTCAATGGTAAGTGGTGCACCCACCTAGAAAGGGAAGAAGCTATGCTCAAAACCACAAAAACTGTAACTTTAATTAAATATGCTGCCCTGGGTGCCAAACCATCATTATGAGAGTCTAATCAAGATAAAATGAAGTGTAGAAGAAAAACATATTTCAATGCATTGGCTGCATGACAGCTTAGTTAATATCTAGACTGAAACAAAAAGGTTGTGAGGCATGAAAAAATAAATTAAATTTTAAATACATTACTGGAATGCCAGTCAAAATCAAGTATAAGAAAAACAAACAGCACTCAACTCAAACCACTTCTCCTTGCACTGCAGTTCTAATTATAGTATATTCAGCTTTATTAAAGTACCAAGTAACATGCTGAAAGCAGCAATCTCTGTGATACCCCCACTTGTAAAAATGTTTCTTATCCAAAAAAGACCTGCTGCCTGACAACAACTATCTACTTGTTTCATGGGTAAAACATGATCAAAGTAAAAAATGAAAAGCAAACAAGAAACAAGCTCAAGACACATTGCTTAAAGGATTACTGCACAGGTTATGGACCACACATGATAGATTGGCATTCTGTTTAGTTTACAGGTAAAGCCTGCAAAGATGACTGCAAGTCTTCAACAAATGTAATGAGCTTCTTAAAATAATGTGATCCTGACCTTTATTATAAATACTGTCATATGCATTTCAACACCCAAGGCTTATACGTTATCTAGTTATGTAAGTATTCTCCACATGGCAACAACAGAAAGGCTTTCGATGTTGGCAATTCTTTAACATTATACTCATTAAAGCTTACTTGCATCTTACAATCTCGGACAAGCTTACTTGATGGTCATTAAAGCATTGCTACTTAGAGGGCAGAGCCAAGATGGCCAGCTGATATCAGCAGTGTTTCAGAGCTCCCTGAAACTAGTATAAAAAACAGGAAATAACTTATTTTATTTTAGCAAAAATACTTAGAATTGATAGATGAATGTATAATCTATATTATTAGTAACTTTGGTGAACTTAGAAAAGTTTTTTCCTGTCAAATTATAAAGGAGAATATATCATTTGTGGAGATGAGCACTTCGAGGACTTCTCATTATGACATGGCTTTAAAAAAAGAAATGCAGCTTGTGACATCTGCTCTACAAGAACACTCACTAAAATTGATGATTTTAAGGAGAATTTATAAAACCTCAAGGAAAAATGTCAGAAAGAAACAGATTCTCTCAAGGAACTTATACAGCAGCATCAATCCAGAATAAGACACTTAGAAGCATCACTTAATGATCTTGATGGAAGACTGAAGGAAGAAGAAAGCCAGATTTTCTCATCAAACAAAACATTTGGCTTCCCAATAAAGTGGATGACCTAGAAAACAGGGAGAGAATGTCAAATATATGAATTCTGGCATCCCTGAGAGAGCTGAAGGAGAAGATATAATTTTTTTTCCTGAATACCTGGCTTCCAGAGATTTTAGATTTAAAGGAGGGTCCGTCCTTTGGTATTTAAAGGGCTCATAGAGCTTTAGGAAAGCCAGTGTCAACATCCTCCTCTACTCCTCCCAGATCAATAGTCATAACATTTCTATCTTATTTGGACAAGGAATTAGTCCTAAAATCTGCCTGGAGGAAAAGTCCATTAAAATTTAATCAAAACCCAATTCAGTTTGATAATGACTATTCTACCAGGGTTTTGGAACAAAGGAAAAAAACTTGGCCATTAATAAAACTGTTAAAGCAGAATAACATCAAAACTCAGCTTGTCTTTCCTGCCAGAATAGAAATCCTATATCAGAAAGAAATGAGATAATTTAATGCCCTAGAGGAAGACACTGCCTTTATTAAAAATAATAACATTATTATCTTACCTGAAGATATGGAATGGGCATCTGCATCTCTGAAGAGAGTTACTGATAAATCTTCTTGGAATGATGTTAAAAAGAAAAAAACAAAAAACTGAGTCAAAGATTGCTGTTCCCACTAAATCTCTCAAAGCATCTACTGCAACTGGACTTTCATTTGTTTTATACTTGCTAAATTTTCAAGTAAGGTATGTCATGACAATATTTTTCTTATTGCTTTTCCTTCTCTTTTTGCTTTTTCATTTCTATACTTTTTGGTTCATATACAAATTAAATAACTGTTTATGCTATTAGTATATTAGTATTATATTACTGGTTTATTGAGTGATATAACTGAACAGTAAGCTATCTTTGCTTTTATGACCTTAAGATGACATGCTTTATTTCAAATAATATATAGCCCTTTGCCCTGCTAAATGTTCTTCTGAGTTATTACACAGGCATAGTCACTGCTTAGACTAATTTATCAAAACTGTTTTGGATACATGAGATAACAGGGCATATCTATGATTTAGTATATATTAACTAGTTTCTTTAATATTTATAACTTCTGATTGTTTCAGAATATATATTGGTGCCTGTGTGAACAAAAAGCTGTTTGCCGGCTTTTGACATAAATTGGATCTCTCTGATAGTTATATGCTTGAGCCAACCTACTAAGTTATCTTAAACTAAACAAGGCTCAAGTAATTTTTCTCCAAGAGACACACTTTAAAATAAATGACACATTTATGTGGGACCCTAAGGAATACACAATACTTGCTCAATCTTCTTATAAAACTAAGACCAGAGGAGTAACAATTCTATGGAAAAAGACTTTCTTAAATCCTCAAATCATTTACAAACATGTAGATAATAATGGACTCATGGCCTTAGTTATACTTAAGTTTAATAATAGAATTTGGACCCTGGTTAATTTATACTGGTTCCCGGGTATGGGGTTTGGACTAGCTAAGAAACACTTAGACTTTATTACAACTACTTCTAAACATAATATTATACTAGGAGGTGATTTCAATTGTATCACAGATATTACAGAAACTACAAATAGGAAATCCCTTAGACTATTGTCCTCAGCTAAACAGTTAAAACATGGACAGAAATATTTAAATTAAAAGATACCTTTAATGCTTTGGGGCCAAATTATTTACTATTCTCACACCAGGACTATAGACATGGTACCCAAACTAGAATAGATAAAATTTATATCTCACAAGATCTTTTATTTTAAATCTTGGATTTTTCAATACAACCTTGTCCCTTTTCAGATCATAATTTCCTGTTGTTAGCAATACACTTGGAATTCAATCAATTAATTATTACTTCAAGGATTCCTTCAAATATCACAAAAATGAAAGACTTTAAATCTTGGATAATTTCTGAACTTCAGCTTTTCTTAGAAATTAATTATAAACCTGAAGCAAACACAATTATGGTTTGGGATTCTCTTAAGGCCTATCTATATGGTAAAACAATTAGCTGGTACAAAGATAAAATTAAAGAATAGGACTCAGAGTTACAGCAACTCCAAAATCAAATATTATCTCTTAAATCTAATAAAAACATAATAGCTACAGATAATAATAAGAAAATAGAAGAAGCAAATAAGAAACACAATGAAATATTATCCCATAAAACTAATTTAGCTATGGAAAAACTGAAATTGAATTCTTATGATACCTCTCCTAAACATCTTCATAACCTATTTATGAAAGTTAAGATACAATCAAAAATTAATAACATTGATAGTATCTTTCATGAATGGAAAAGGAAAAAGTCTCGGATACAGGGGACATTCTGGGGGCTTTTAATTATCATTATGCAGAGCATCATAAAGATAAAATAAGTGCAAATTAATTTGAGAAGTTAGAGAATATAGTTCCCAACATAGCAAGAATTCCTGAGGAACTTAAGTTAGATCTACAAAAACCTATTTCTCAAAAGGAAATTATAGATGGGATTAGAGGAAGTAAGTCTAATAAAGCACCTGGAGTAGATGGCTTAATTATTGAAATTTATAGATATTTCCCTTCTTCTATAATCTCTCTCCTGCATTAAACCTTTCTTGAAGATCAAACATTAGAAAATATCCCTCCTTGGTTCCCTATTAGAAGCCTGAAACACTATAAGCTTGAAAATCAAAATCCTGAAACCAAAAGCCTGAAAATTCAAAATCCCGAAAACCCAAAATCCTGAAACTCAAAATCCTGAAAACACAAATAATGCTAATATGTCACTATAAAGACACTAATATCTACCAACTGACCCTGACCCTAACCCTAACCCTAAGGTCCGTCAATATCGCACACTCACCTGACCCGCGCCCTAACCCTAACTCACTTAAACTGCCCCTAACCCCAATATTTGTCACTATTGCATACATGCCTAACCTGCGCCCTAACCCTGACTCACTTAAACCGCCCCTAACCCTAACATAAAACCAACCGCACACTCACCTGAACCCAACGCATGACCTAACACCACAGGGCTAACAATAGCAAAGCCACAATGATGTCAGTATGTCCATTTTGTGTTTTCAGGATTTTGAGTTTCAGGATTTTCGGGATTTTGAATTTTCAGGCTTTTGGTTTCAGGATTTTGATTTTCAAGCTTATAGTGTTTCAGGCTTCTGATAGGGAACCCCCTCCTTCTTGGAGATATTCTCTAATTTCCCCTATATTAAAAGAGAATAAAGACCCTAATCATTGCAAGTCAAACAGACCAATTTCTTTGTTGAATAATGATTCTAAACTATTTATGCCAATTATGGTCAATAGATTGAAAATACCCATATCTAAAATAATTAATGAAGACCAAACCAGTTTCATACACGACAGGCATACACAGGATACTATTAAAAGAGTATTAACTCTGATAGAGTACCTAAATAGAGGAAACCATGAAGCATTGATAATAGGTCTAGATATTCAAAAGGGCTTTGACTTCTTAAATTGGGGTTATTTATTTAAAGTCTTACAGTTATTTGACCCCTCTTTTTTATAACAATGATAAAGAAAGTCTATGAAAATAATCTAGCATATGTCAAATTAGGTCCCTTTACTTCCAAAGCAATCCAAATCACTAAAGGTACCTATCCTATTTGCTCTGGCCATAGAAATACTTGCCATTTTAATATGTAATAACCCAAAGATAAGAGGTATAAATATATATGACCAATATATTTCTAAAACAATGATGCAGAAAATGCATGCACCAATAATGACAATACTACCCAATTGAGAACATTTCCATCGTAAAAGTCTACTCAAACTTCTACAATCCACCAGTATCAGTAAATATGCACAATCTCTGCAGAAGTAAAAGTTATCTAAATAATTCCACAGTAAAAAGATCTGTAACTAATGAAGAGGTTGCTGCTAACAAACAACTTTATATTTCATTGTTTCATCTACAAATAAAGTGCCTGTTACCCTTGAGGAATAAATTGCCTATATTACATTAAAAAATTATAAGATAGTAATTTTGTAGTAGGGAATGGATGGCAAATAATGGACAAGTTCATAGTTACTAGGTATCTTCGCCAAAGAGGACATTCTCAAGATGGCAGTATCCACCCTGTTTACAACACAGTACCATAATTGCAATGCATCTATATACTGTGGGAGCAGAACCCACAGGCTTCTGCATCAAAAGAAAGTACACTACCTGTTGTGCTATTAACAATAGAAGCTGTTTTAGCATAAGCAGCACTAAACTTGTCTTCCACTGCACCTCTCAGCTCCCTGTAAAATCTACTCGACACTCACCTGTATTTCATAACTTTGCAGCATAAGAAATCTGGAAAAAGCCAAAATATATTGGGGAGGGACAAAAGCCAGGGACACATTTTAAACATTGCTTGTATAATGTTGGAAAGTCGCTAGAATAAAATGCTGTGTTACCACCATACATTTCATTGCCACGTTTTGAACCGAGAACCCTGCGCAAAACAATCAGAGCAACATACCACTATGCCATGTCAGCTACTTTGTAAAACAGAGAAAGACTGAAACTTAAATGGCTACCATTTAGTGAATTCAGTTCTCACTATAGCTGTCAACATCTTAGCACAAAACATCTGGATAAAGCCAGTAATGGGGGAATACAGCCCTCAAACATATTCAGTGAATGCAGTTCTCACCATAGCTCTCAACCTTAGCTAAAAAAACCTGGGCGAAGCCAATAATGGGGGAATACAGTCCCAAAAATAGGGACAAATTTCAAATATTCATCTTATAAACTTAGGAAATTGCTAGAATAAAAGTTTTTGTGTTACTATGTACTTTCTGAAGAATATGAAGTCTGAAATTCAAATGCCTGTCAATTTTATTTATTTAACATTTGTTAACCAGAAAGATCTGACTTGGAACAAAAGCCAATTTTCAGCAGAGGCTTTGTAACATAGGACATGAGAGCAAACCCACACAAACAGAAGAAAGACATGCAGACTCCACACAGAAGGCACCTCAGCCAAAAATTAAATCAGAGAACCTCTAGCTGTGAGGTAACAATTTTACCACTGCACCATCAACTACTTAAGGAATTAAAAACTCAGAAACCACAGACTTTACAAGGAACAGAACAGAGCAAAATATGAGGCAAAAATCTGCAAAACTTTCACAAATGGTGGTGGATAGGGAATTCAGGCTCTTGTTACCAATACTCAAGGTACAGGGATCAAGCCTGAAGTATTCTCTAACCACCAAAAGACCAACAGGAGTGAAGATGTAGCAGTAAAAATTTGTAGTATCCAAAAAACCAAACAGCCGATGTCAGAGAGTAAAAGATTTAATGTCAGCAAAGCTTTCAGATATCAAGTACCCTTCATCAGTGCTTAATACCTGAAAGCTATTTTTGGTTTGGTGCTGTTTTACAATACATTTAAGATGCAAAGGAGACGAGAGACAGCTGTTCTTCCACCTTTTTACAGAGCCATTCCTGATGTCTACGACACTATCTCAACTTCTCTCTAATCAAAAGAATCCATTATTGAATGGGTTGCAGGAGATGCCAAATATGCGAACAACTACCTTGAATGAGCAAGAATCTAACTTTCACTCTTTACTTTCCCAATTGGAATGGAAAGTGCAATGATTCAAATCTCTACAGTGGCAAAGGTATAGTTTTCTTGCCTACACAGAGTTGCGTGTTGTACCTAGAGGGCTTCGGGTGACAAATATGCCATCTTATGGCAACACCTACCCCTCTCTGTTTAAAAAATGGCAGGAATTAAACATCCAGACTAGCTTAAAGTACATGGAATTGATGAATGAGCGTTTTGCTTCAACTGAGTCTGAGTTGCAGGAAGATATTTTAAAAACTGAAGCTGAACTCTCTAATAAATCTTGCTTCAATCATTATGTTACAGAATATAATAAAATTCTGAACAAATTCCTGAAATATGATAAAAAACTTGAAGGGCTGAAATTGAAAAAACTGAATTGTGATATAAATTACTTTAACAATGGCCATATATTTTCTTGGCCAAGAGATGATAAATATGTGAACAATAATGATATTAATACATCTAAACATTCTAAAGCATTGGTGGATACGAACTCTGTTGGGGGCCTGGATGATTTTAGAGCTCCATTGGTTCCTTTAGGTGCCAATCAAGGCACCTCTACGAGTGACACTGTAACTGATGTACCATCAGGGGGTGGAACCACAGAAGTCATAACTTCCAGCATATGTAATACACGTTTCTTCCCAGAATTCTGATGCAGTAATGGCAGCATCACAAGTTCCACAAACCACAACTGATCAAAGAAATGAGGAAGCAGCTACAGTAGTGTTTTTTCAGACTACCAGACAAGTCATCTGATTGAAGCTACCAGAGGAGGTGAATACCAGTATACAGGTGACCTCACAAGGACAGTCGCAAGGGAAGAACAGGAATCGAAGTCGGTGTGGACCGAGAACAAGAAGCAAGAAACAAATAAGGACATAAGTATAAATGACTCTTGTGTTATAAATTTATCCAATGCTGTTATTAACTCATCTCATATCTCTTTATTAGAGAAAGGTTTAAAATGTGTTCCTTTTAACATAGAAGGGTTATCAGATGCCCTTACTGAACTAAAAATGTTTGCACGTACTTTGGATTTGAATTTATGATATGGTTCTGCTCAAAATAATGTGCCCACATGCTATATGCATAGTAGTACTTTTACCTGATCAGCCATCCTATTGTACAAGTGTTTTACAACTCGTGTGAGGTACAGATTAGAAAATATTACCTAAATGAAAAATGTAAACGTAATTATAATTTAACAATGGAAGAAAAGCAGGCATTGTGTGAATTAGAGAAAAATAATGAAATGATATTTAAAGAAGCTGATAAAGGTGGGGCCATTGTCATGTTAAATAAAGTGGACTACCATAATAGCATGTTGGAAATAGTTAATGACACTCAGGCTTTTACAGAAATAAGTAGTAATGATGTTGATCAGATTATCAAAAGGATTAAAATATTATTATATGATCTGCAAGCTATGAATATCTTACTTGATTTATTTATGTATTTAACAGTTTAAAATCCTACAATTCCTATTCTTTATGGAATACCTAAGGTTCATAAATACATCCATAAACCACCAATGAGGCCCATTGTATTGGGCCGTGGATGGATTACTGAACCTATTTCAGTATATTTATAAGACCATTTAAGTACTTGAGGTATGTAAAAAGTTATATTAAGGATACAGCAGATTTCCTGAGGCAGTTATATGATTGGTATACTAAGAAAACATCTAATAACATTTTTTATGGTGGTTATGGATATAAAGTCCCTTTTTAACATGATTCCAAATGAGTATGGTATTTCAGCTATTAGATACTTATTAAATAGACATAAGCATGGCATGGGCAGACAGATAGAGACAATATGTCAACTTTTGGAAAGTGTTTTGGAATGTTACATCTTTGTATATGAGAAAAAATATTTCCATCAAGTCACAGAGGTAGCAATGGGAACCCCAGTTGCTAATAGCTATGTTACATTCATATTAAGTGAGTGGGAGAATAAATATGTACATTCGGAGCTTGGTAATCAACAAGGCAAAATACCATTTCTAAAGAGATTTGTGGATGATATTTTTTTCATATGGGAGGGAAATTAAGTTGAACTCAATACATATGTAAATTATATCAATACTACCACTAATTTTCTACAATTTTCTATGCAATACTTGAGGAATATTGTACAATTTTTAGATATTAATATCAATTTTGATTGCTTGGAATTGTATACTAGTGTTTATAAGAAGAATGTGAATAAAAATAAGTATCTTCACAGAACTAACATGCATCCCCCTAATGTATATAAGGGGGTAGTTAGAAGTCAAGCCATGTGAATGACCAGGTTGAATACTGATGACTCAGAATGTATTAATCAGATAGATGAAACCTTGACTGCATTTAAGAATAGGGGTTATGAAAATGAAATACTCGAGGATGCTAAAATCTATGTCCTACAGAATAGAGCAACTTCATGCTTACCATTTTTGGTGAGGATACAATTAATCATAGTAATAATAGAAATGATAGTAAATACACAAATGTGCGTTACATTACTAAATTTAGTATATGCAGTAGTGGCATTAAACAGATTATAACTAATAATTGGGGGATTCTTAGAAGTTATTCTGGGTTAGATAATGTTATTACAAATAAACCATTGTTTACTTATAGGAAGTGTAGTAATCTCAAAGAAAGATTATGTTATAAAGATTTGAGAGAACCACATAAGAGAAGTAAGATTGTTAAACACGGTACTTTTGCCTGCCATGATTTTTGTGGCTGTACATTTATTGAGACTAATAATATTTTGATTAATCCTAATAGTAACAAATCTTTTACATTTAATTGTTCAGCTACATCTAATACTAGTAACATCATATATTTGGCAACCTGCACAAGATGCTCTTGTTTTTATGTAGGCAAGTCCACCAGACGCCTAAAAGATAGAATCATTGAGCATAACTCTGAGATAAGAAGACAGATATTAACAAATTATTTGGCCAAACATGATTCTGAAAATACAGGTCATAAATTTAAGTTTAAACTTATAGATATAATGACAAAATCACTCAGGAGGGGCAATATGAATGTAAAATTGGAAAATATGGAATTAAAATGGATTTTACGTTTACAAGCTGAACATTTGCAAGGGCTGAATCAGATGGTTTCTATTAAACCTGTTTTAAAGTTAAAACAAAAATTTGTTTAATATATGTAAAAATAGTTAGTATTAAGTGTAGAAATATTACTGCACAATTCTAGGAATATAATGTATTTTTATTTTTGCATTATTTTTGTATTTTTATAGCTGTGATATATGTCTATTTAAGGACTTATTGTGATTAATTGTTTTATTGGCTGTGAAATTCATTTAATTGATGCATGTATATAAGTGGTATGTATAATGGTGGAGTTTATTAAGCACTGAGGAAGGGTACTTGATACCTGAAAGCTTTGCTGGCATTAAATATTTTGCTGTCTGATGCTGGTGTTAGCCGTTTGTTTTTTTTTTTTGGGTATTCTCTAACCACCACCAGCAATCTCTCTAGCCACCAGCATAAACCAAATGGGGCATTACACACACACACACACACACACACACACACACACACACACACACACACACACACACACACACACTTCATCCTGAGCCTCCTGTATCGGCAATCCATAGCTTTCTTCTTCAACCCGAGTCTAGTATAATCCTGCATTCATGCGTACCTGCAATCCATAGTTTTCTCCTTCATCTCAAGTCTAGTATAATTCTGCATTCATGCAACCCACAGCTTCAGGATAATCCTGTGTTCACACCAGAATGCACACTCCTGGTTTCTCATGGCTCCTGGGAATGTTCCAAGACTGCTGACTCTGCAGTCCAATCCCCTTCCAGTCTATGCAGTTAGCACCACATAGACTTCTGAGGAATCAGCAGTCTGCTTCCTTCTTCCTGAATGAGGACTGGTAAGGCAGCAGTCCAGGTTCACCTTGTATGGAGGATTTGTAGAATTGTAGGACTGTACCATTTCGGTTCACAGCTGGGGGGGGACTGCAGTCCTGCAGCCCTGCAGTCCGATATCATGAGCAACCACTGCAGAGATCACACTAACATGGAATAATGGGCAAATTACCCAATCCACACTGTACCACTGTCTCAGTAAAAACAGTTCAGCTTTTCAAAACGTCAATCATATGGCCTTGATCATATGAAATTCGACATTTTCTGAAAATGCAATCATTTGAATTAGGCATATATATATCTATATCTATATCTATATCTATATATATATATATATATATATATATATATATATATATATATATGTATGTGTGTGTGTGTGTGTGTGTGTGTGTATATTTTATATATATATATATATATATATATATATATATATATATATATATATATATAAATATATATATATATACATATCACACATATGGATGCCATGAGTTTGGTCAATGCATGTATTTGTCATGTACCACTGTTTTGTTAATTTTTGTCAGTGGCTAAAATTGGTGAATTATATAACAGTCAAACTGCAATAGTTCAACTGTAATATACTTTAGAAGTTATTCTCTTTCTCCACAGTTGTGTGACCATTATACCTCAAAACCTCTTAGAGCAAGAAATCTGTCATATTAAAAATAGGGACAATTTTTAAATATTGTTCTTACAAACTTAAAAAGCTTATAGAATAAGAGGTTTTGCATTAGCATGAATATTCTGAAGGGTATGAAGTCTGAAAAATGTCTGTCATTATTTTCTAACTTCAGTCTTTAATGATTTGCCACTAATTTTACAGAAAAGCATAATTGTGTGTGTGTGTGTGTGTGTGTGTGTGTGTGTGTATATATAAAATATATATTGATATATAGAGAGAGATGTATCTACCTCTCTATCACTCTATAGCTATATAAATATCTATATAAATCTCTCTCTCTCTCTCTCTCTATATATATATATATATATATATATATATATATATATATATATATGTAGCACAAAAAGCCATGAGCAAACCATGAAGGGTGAAAATTGTAACACTGAAACAATAGATAAGCAACAATACAGTTTCATCAACACGGCTCCAGTCATAAAAATGAAATTATGACTGTAATATCTTAAAAAGTTAAGACTTTAATGACTCTAAAAATACATAAAAGCATATACTATAAGTGCTTTTGGACAACGTCCATGTCCTTCTTCAGATCTATAACCACCATGTTGTCATTGGATATCAATAGGAAAGGTCAACCAATCATATATGAGATTTAAGGCGATGCCCTTTCAGGCTCAGTTTTAATGGGATACAGGTGTTTAAAACCACAAGCAGGAAGAAAAAGTCACAAACCACAGGATGCAGGCAATAAGAGCCAAGGAATCCACACCATTCCTTGTGTGGGGGGGGGATACGCCACATAATTTGCATAGTCCCTTTAATCTCTAGCCAATTTTTTAACCTTTCTGTTCTTAATTGAAACCATTTGCTCCTCAATTGAGCAAAAATGTGATTATATTCAAATGTGTTATTGTTGAAAGCTGAGTCACTAATAATCTGTTTATCCAAAACAGAGACCTCATGGCTTAATTTGTCAATTTCTTCTTGGTTATGTTTAATAACCATGTCCGTATATTCAAGTCCAAACTTAGCAAATAAACTTCCCTAACAGAAATGGCATATGAATAAGCCCCATGATCAGGACAATGTACCATCTCATGACATTAACACTGAATTTGAGCAGGAATCTATGGAGGAACATTTTTTAGGTGAAGAGAATTTCCTACAGCTAAGAAGCTTATGAACCAAAGGGGTACCAACTTCAACCCTCAGATGAGACAACAACAATGTTTTCATCAGAGAGGCAATGGCCGAATGAACAGAGGGGGGTACAAGAACTCATGGAGGGGGAGGAAATGATGCCTGACAGTGTTGTACCACAGTATATTATGTACAACGAATTCAATGTCCAGACTTCTCTTGTGCATATTGATTTGAATGGCACTGGTGATTTTAAAGTATATAATTTTTCTGATGTAGTACTAAATGTTACGACATGTGAATGTTTGGCTAAAAGTTTTACATTTATCCCCAGTCATTGTGCCAATGTTCTTAACACTTTATTGGATCTTAAACTATATGTTAGAAAATTAAATTTAAATTTAATGTTTCAAGGTGTGGAACATGTATGTGAACCATTTAAAACTTCCAGCTCGCACAACCCCCCCTCCCCCCCCATTGAACCTGTCCTGGCTTCTTCTGAAAGAATCTGTGAATTAGACATAAGAAATTTATGCTATAAATCCAGAAGTAAGAATTTTACCACAAATCTAACTAGGGATGAAGAAAATGAGTTAGAAAGGTTGAAACAAACGCATGGTATTAGAATAATGAAATCGGACAAGGGAGATTGGGTTGTTATTATGAAAACTGATGATTATATTTAAAAAATGAAGACTATTTTGAACACTGAAACTTATTCAAGAGTTCTTTGAATGAACTTAATGGTTCATACAGGAAAATTAACAAATTCCTCTAGGACCTGTTTATTGAGGGGTCCATTACTATTCATGAATTACATTACTTGTTGGTTGAATTTCCTATTACACCAACCATCTTTGGACTACCGGAGCTCCATAAAAACATTCAAGTGCCCCCTATGTGCCCAATTGTGGATGCTAGGGGTTAAGTCACCCACCCTCTTGCAAAATATCTGGATGTTCAGTTAAAGCATTTTTTACATGAGTTAACTCATTTATATATTGATTCATGGGATTTTCTCAGTAAAATAAATATCAGTTTCAACCCAGATTTACTATTTATTACAATAGATGTGGTTGATTTATACTCTGTAATCCCACACGCATTAGGGGTTGAATGGTTTTGTGATTTTCTCCATTCAAAAGGGGTTGCACTGTTGCACGTAAATGTGTATGAACAGTTATTAAATATGGTCCTTAGGAACAATTATATCCTGTTTGACAATGAATATTATTTACAATTGCAAGGTGCTGCGATGGGTTATGCTTGTGGGTGGCTCTACTCAAACATTATTATGCTTGAATGGGAGAAGAGATTTTTGAGGACATCTACTTTTTTCCCATTTTGTCACACTTACGTGAGATATTTGGATGATATCTTTATTTTATGGGAAGGCCCCAAAGAACAAGTTTCTGAATTTTTAGATTATGTCAGTTTGACCACCCCTTTTTTGAAGTTTACCCATAATGTTAACAACATAGAGATGTCATACCTAGATGTGTTATTAAAAAAGGATATAGTAGAAGAAAGATTTCTGGCCAAAATATTTAGGAAGGAAACATATTCCAACAGTTTCCTTCATTATGATAGCTGTCACCCCCTTACACAGAAAGAGCTGTGGTAAAAGGACAATTTGTATGAGCAGCACGTATGATTACTGCATGGTCAGCCTTTATTAATAAGTGCTGCCATTTGAAAGATGTGTTCCTTAAGAGAGGGTATCCCTTACAGCTAATTACTAATATTATGCCTGAAGTAAGAACTAAAAGAATACAAGGACATTTTTTGCCAGTGCAGGGTACATCTAATTTGAGGCCCTCCAATACTTCATCAGTCACTTCAGGGATGGTGACAGTAACAGATGTCTCCAATTTCACTCAGAATTTGAACTATTAAACTAATGATATTCCGGTTGGGAATAAGGGTAATTCCACAAAACTTGTAGTTATTAACTACAATTCTAGCTTTTCCACACCCTTTTCATGTGAAGCACAACAGATAAGGGACATTCTCAATAAAAATTGGATGTTACATAGTCATAAGAGGGACCTCTTTAACATTTTGGGGTGAGAAACCTTTGTGCATATTTAAAAAGAGACATAATTTAAAGAACATTTTTGAACACGCATCTAGACAACCCAGATATGGACATATGTTCAAGTGTGGATCCTCTTAATTTTGTTCACACATTTTGGAAACTGATATGTGCAGAATAAATAATGTCATGGTTAGGATCCCAGGTAGATGCAGTTGTGTTACAGAGTGGGTAGTCTACTTTCCATGTTTTTACATCGGTAAAGCTGAACGTAAACTTAAGATCAGGATTAGCGAAAATTTGAGAGACATTAGGGATCAGAGTGAAGTCAATGCTCTTGCCAAGCACATTAGAGAATTTCATAATCATAAATTAAAATTTATTGTCTTACAGGCGCAAGAGAAACATGACGGAGGGGGCCACATGGCCCAATCTTCTTTCAGAAAGCCGAACTAACCTGGGAGTTATGACTAGATGTTCTACATTGGTCAGGTTTGAATGACAGCCTGTCCATTATTTGCTTATTAAAACTTAAAGCACTGAACAGATGAACTTTTAATTTAACAATTTTATTTCACATATTTTTGTACAATTTTATATGTGTCATGATGGTTGGGAGTTATTGTTTTGCTACTGGGTTGAATCCATAAGCTCACTGTGTATTTTTGGGCTATTTTGTATCCATTTTATATCAATTTAGGATAGTTTTTATGTGTAACTTAGATAGTGGTTTTATATACTTTATATACTTAAATTGTTACATAACAGTATTCTGCAACTTATTCTAGTCTAGTTTTATTTTGGGATGGTTACATCTGTGGCTACAGTAATTCAGTTAATTTTATCTATTACTGCTGCATTTGACTTTTGTCTTTTTTTCCTATTTTATTCCTGTGTTGCTTTAAGCCTTAATTGAATGCATTTGACTAGATCAGGAAATGACATCATGTTAAAAAGTGGTTAAAAGAATGTATTTCTGTAGTTTGTTTTTTATCTGATGAAGTTCCTGTTATTATTTGGAATGAAAGTGCTTATATTTATACTTATTTCTGTTGCAATAAACTTAAAGTGATTGTTGGAGTTCCTGGCGTACTTGCTACTTCATTTTTTGGCTGGAAATCCTCTTTTGATGTGGATTGTTTGGTTCTTATTGTCTGCATCCTCTGGTTTGTGACTTTTTCTTCCTGCTTGTGGTTTTATTCGTTTTTTTTGGATACAGGTGTTTAAACCAGAGGTTGTGTCCACTTGTAAATCACCGATCCATTTCATCTCTGCTTGTTCAGTCAACAGGGTCAAATCTCCTCCCCACAGATTTTCCCTAATGATATGTAGATGACTAAATTTGCATATGAACCTGGAGATACAAAAAATCCCCTTTACAGGCACATTATGAGTAACACATTACATTTTTTTCATGTTTATTGGTCTACAAGTCATTAGAAAGAATCTGAAGGGAGGGAATTTGACCCTATTGACTGAACAAGGAGAGATGAGATGGAATGGTGATTTTCAAGCACACACACACCCTGGTTTAAACACCTGTATCGCATTAAAACCGACCCTGGGAGGGCATCATCTTAAATCTCACATATGATTGGTTGATCTTTCCTATAAATATCCAATGACAACATGGTGGTTATAGATCTGAAGAAGGACACGGAAGTTGCCCAAAAGCACTTATCGTATAGGCTTTTATGTATTTTCAGAGTCATTAGTCGTAGTTTTTTAAGATATTACAGTCTTAATTTCATTTTTTATGATTGGACTGGTGTTGGTGAAATTGTATTGTTGCTTAATTGCATACATACACCCACACACACACACACACACACACACACACACACACACACACACACACACACACACACACACACACACACACACACACACACACACACACA
>NC_056741.1:690904885-690952385 GCF_019279795.1 Protopterus annectens
TTGAAGGGGACCTGAAGAGATTATAATCAGCATTACTTTAGTCAGACTAGTAATATTCATGAGAGAAAAATGAACTACTTAATTGTATGCCATCAGTCCTTCTTACATGTGAGTTCTTCGCTTTTAAAGAGCTCTATCCATCTATACTTCATTCCCTTCCATGAAACATTGCTGAAAGATCACAATATATCACCAAACACATTTTAGGATGTGTAATCTTTATGTTCAGTGTTCATGTACATTTTGTTATTAATAGTGCTTTGTTACATTAAAGCAAGAATAATTCCTCCCTAGGTACTACCGGGTTTCAGATATTGTGTACATTACGTAATGCATTGACTTTCATTTGATATCATACAATAAGATATCAAAACCTGTAATCTGGTATGCAGAGTTAGAAGAAAGCCACACCAAATTACAAAGAGGCATACTATTTACATACAGCACTTTGTTAGTACTAAAACAATTAAATTCAGGCAATATAAAAATGGAAAGGAACATAAGCATACTGCCCTGCTATAACATGTACACCACATCCTGAGATATCATAAGAAAGAATGTGGTATCTGGTATCAGAAACAGAGCAATATCAAATCAGATTAGCAGCATTTCTTGCAAACACAGAAGACATGAAAATGAACATATCAGTGCACATTTCCAATTTTGCAGTGTTATTTTGCCAGTATCAGCAATCAAAACACACAAAAAAATCATATTCAGAATAGGTTTTTCTTTTTTGTGAGGATGAGCAAAAATATCTGAATTTAAAACTTGAGGAAGAAAGGCAGATGGCACATGGATTTTCAATAAGTGTGTGTATGGGGGTGGGGGCATACCTACTCAAGTAGATTCAGGAGAAATGTTGCTCAGACAGAGATCATGTTACACAGGAAGAGGAGTAGTAAGCAGGGAGGAAGAGGGGGAGAGACAGAAAAACAGAGAGAGATTGAGAGAGAGAGAGAGAGTAAGCACACAAAGAAGACCTGTTTGGCTAGATGAACTGGTTTCCATGCAATTCTGGAGTGAGTGGTGCCATTGAAAGGTCTAAGATAATAACTGAAAAACCTGTCATGGTTTTCTCAGAAAAAGCACGCAATGAGAAAGTTTCCCATCTCATGTGTTTTCTTTCCTGATCTTTTTAAGGCAACTAGTTTTTAGATATTTTACATTTCAGCTTTAAAACTGCCATTGCTGCTAACACACTGCACCTGTTCAGATTTCAAATTGTATTTATTTCATTCTCTGAACAAATTTATCACACTGGATTCTGAAACAGAAACTGAGAAACCTACCACAAATCAAGTTACGATTTTTTCTATCACAGGCTTTATTTAATATGAACAGCAGAACAACAGAATTTGATTAGTGTTTGGATATTCTCTATGCTATTTTTTACTAATTAAATGCAATTGTGCCAAAGCTATCCACTTTAAATTAGAACTCCAGTACCTTGTTTTCATATGTGTTTCTTCAGAAATGATGAGTTAGGAATCCTATTCTGCACTGATTACTTAATGTTGATTTATCATGTTATTTTCATTTTATTAGATCATTTTCTTAAAAAAGCTGTTACCATTCCAAACATCATGTATCACGTGAGGTATTTAGATGTTTACTAACCTATCACCATTTATGACACTAGATGGAGGGGTATGCCCACTGTGCCAAGTCCCATGCTGTAGGCCCTGTGATGTAAGCATCATCACTCTGCCACTGACCTGTCAGAGAGGTGTTGTCAGCACAGGTATATACAACATTAGGCCTGACAGAGACGGAGGAGGTGTAAGAACTAACACGTGCATTATTATTATTATTATTAGTAGTAGTAGTAGTAGTAGTAGTAGTAGTAGTAACAGTAGTAGTAGTAGTAGTAGTAGTAGTAGTAGTAGTAGTAGTAACAGTAGTAGTAGTAGTAGTAGTAGTAGTAGTAGTAGTAGTAGTAGTAGCAGTAGCAGTAGTAGTAGCAGTAGTAGTAGTAGTAGCAGAAGCAGTAGGTGTAGGAGTAGCAGTAGTAGCAGTGGTGGTGGTAGTGGTGGTGGTAGTAGTGGTGGTGGTAGTGGTGAGTGGTAGTAGTAGTGGTGGTAGTAGTAGTAGTAGTAGTAGTAGTAGTAGTAGTAGTAGTAGTAGTAGTAGTAGTAGTAGTAGTAGTAGTAGTAGTAGTAGTAGAAGTAGTAGTAGTAGTAGTAGTAGTAGTAGTAGTAGTAGCAGCAGTAGTATCATTAAAGAGACAGAATGACAACAAAGAAAACCACATGATCTGAGACTGCAGTTCCACACAATCACATTGTATGGTTTGCTTTCACAGATATTTACATCACCTTCCTATTTCTGATAGTGATACACTGCTATGGATAAATAAATACTGAATTTAAAATCTAAGACAACACTTTTTTTTATTCTTGGATGAAAATGCAAAAAAAAAAGATATCAGAAAGCATGTTAAGCAAGCAAGACCTTTTTCAGAGTTGTACACAATGAGTCTTCTGAAGGGTGCCTTAGGAGGGGAAAGTTCTATCAAATGGTTACTTGATAACTTCAGCTGAAATAAGGCAACTTTTCTTTTCCTGATAGATGCAGAATTGTGAAACACATAAAAAAGTACAGTAATGACAGTATGAGCATCCTTCAGACAAATGTATTTCAGTAAGTCTAAGATGTCCTCTACAAAATACCATTTTTTAAAAGAGCGTCTTATAAATACAAACATGATTGCACAAACTGCAATCTGAAAAGGTATATGTATGTAGATAAGATATACCATCTCAAACATAGAAAAGTACGTTTAACAAAATAGAATAACTAGACAACATTATATTAAACATTAATCAAATTCAAATGCATACCCTTAATATTTCAACATGGCACCTGTGTAAAAGACAAGGGACCACACCTTACAATGAGGATGAGTAGGAGTACAGAAAATATGCTCCAATAATCAGCAGAGTGTCTCATGTCTTTTTGAAATCTTGGTTTTAACCACTCTGAAGTCAGAGACCTCTGTGTACTTATGAATATTATACATAAATGACTATCAACATTTAACTATGAATACTATAATGAGGAAATAAATTGCCTTAGCCAGGTTAATGACAACCAATAGGTTCATAGGCAGTTAACATATATGTTGTCTAGGAGGCCATTTAAGAGTATAGCTCAGTCTGCCAATTACCCTAGAACTTTATCTGGTTATTTTTCAGAGTTTCTCTGTACACAAATGGATGCTGACAAACTCAAACTCTGGACTGTTGGAGTAGTTATTTAACAGCTAATATTAATCTTCTCTGCTAACTGCCAGACAGTCTAAATGACATTTTCATAGGTGAATACTAAGCTAACTACCTTGAAGGGCAATTTTAAGACTGGCCAATAACTCAAGGTCAGAATCAAAACCTGGCCCATGTTTCCATGAGGTGAAGACCTTAGCCTTTATGCCAAACCCTCACACAAACATAGGTTTGTTTTAGGCTAGCTGCCCTTGTGGACTATTTTTAGCCTAGCCAATTTCCCTTGCTGCGAATCAAACCCAAATACTTCTTGTCTGTAAGGTGAACAACTTAACAATTAAACAGTAAAAAAGAAGGAGAAGCCCAGTTATGAAGTATAGGAGTAAACACACCAAGGCAAATATCCAGAAAAAAAGTAAACTCCTAATACTGATTACAAAAAAAAAATCTTTGGTCTGAGGAAGCAATCAGGACAGGTTACGAAAATGCTTACCTACAATAAAGAGCATTAGATTTATACTGGATTTTACAGTGGTTTTTGCTCCTTCAGTGTGGTTTTAGCAGTATTAGGAGTTTACGTTTTTTCTGGGACATAACAATTATGCCTATCCTCAACTTGTGTTGTTGTTGAGGATTCCATAAGGATGAAAGGGGTTGAGAGTGGGGACATGCAATTAGGGCCCTTCACTTTTGCCTGGATATCTTTCCCTGTGTTGGATTCACATTTGCAGTGGAAGAAGGTGCT
Organism: Protopterus annectens; assembly: GCF_019279795.1. Classification (NCBI taxonomy): domain Eukaryota; kingdom Metazoa; phylum Chordata; order Ceratodontiformes; family Protopteridae; genus Protopterus; species Protopterus annectens. The sequence continues at coordinate 690,908,855 of NC_056741.1, forward strand.
GTGGGATTTTGACATCTCTAGCAATTCTCTAAAACGGAAATACCTCTTTGGTACAGAGTAGAGTGTGTGTGTGTGTGTGTGTGTGTGGGGGGGTAATGATTCATCTCTGTACAAGTGTAAAAGAGGATGGCTATATATATATAAGCTGTTTTTTCAAAACCTCTAAATACATGATCTAAGGCCTGACAAAAAATGGTCCTTGTGAATTCTTGGCCCCAGGATGACTACAAGGTATCAAAGGTTGTGGACGGATCTCAAGCTAACTTTGATAAACCTAGGATATAGAGATAGTCTGATGGGTAGTGCAGTCATACAGTTTTTAAACCCAGTGGTGATGCCCTCCTGCTTGCTGTCTAAAGGAAAGATTTAGTTTCTAATAATACTTAATGTAAGTTATAAACTTTTTCTAAAGGTACAATTTATGTTGCCTGTTTGTCTTGATGTTCTTTTGTGGAGTAAAAATCTGTTGAGAAAATTATATCATTAGATAATCATTTCTACTAGTATAGGGGATTTTAGTCTAGTTTAGAATCTTATAACCTATCCAAGATTTATCATTTACTTTTTACTCCAACAGAGTGCAATATCCAGTTAGCCCATTTACGTATAGTCCTGTGAGTTGGTTATGTAACAATGTTAGCTAAGAGAGCAAGTAAAGTGTTGCACATTGTATTATAACATTAGATATTTAACAAATAAAAGCTGGAAAACTATATAACTGCAAATTAAATGAGCTCAAGCCTCCCTTCATTGAATTTAAAACTTTGTTTCTGTGTAGTTTAGTGGAGAGGTTGATCTGAGTCTGTCAACTCATAGAAGGAATCTGAGCAGAATCATAAACTTAGATGCATTTCTTTTTTCTAGGATGAGTATGTGGAGTATCTCTAATTTATCAGACTTTCCCCCTGCAAAATATTATACATGGGAACAATACTAGGCAAGTGAGCAAATAAGTCACAGGATGCGTAGTCATACACACCTTTAAGCAAACACATTTAAAAGTTATTGCCACCATTTTCAACCCCTTACAATACATGATGACCCCTGTATAAATTTGTGCCTGGCCCTTATGGGTAGCTAGAATATACTTCATTTGAACAAGAGTGGTCATTTATTCTATAGGCCTGGAAGGTAATGCCTTATAACTTATCCCTCCTGTGAGTCCCATTTATTTATGATTCTGTTGGAAATTCATTTTATCTAATTTGTTCTTTTGCCTGACCAAGATAATACTTTAATAACTGCACTGTGGCCTTAGACCAAGCTGATATGGCAGGGGAGAACTGCCCAGACATTCACATAACTTGCTGAGAGGAAAAAAAATGTTCAGTGCATAACTAGAGTGAGATATAGACATTTTTAATATTTAGAGGATGCAAACCACTCAGAAAAAACAGATGTCTGCAAACCATGGCAAGATAAAAGGTGGTTATATGGGATAGCTATATTAAAACTCTAGCATTCTTGTTGAAGGTGAACAATATTTCAGTTTTAGATAACTGAACCTAGTTAAATTAATGGAGGAAGAAGGATGATCCTTTACAGATGTTTAGGACATGGGAACTGTATGAAGTAAATACATTTTTTAATAGAAAATCTTGTTCATAGGTGTTTACTAGGCTAATTACCACAAGGGCCTTTTTAAGCTTAGCCATGCATCCCAAATATCTGGCAAGTTTTGATACCCTTGATAAGTGTAAGCTTGGATATGCAGCAGGAACGAAGCTTTTAATATAAAACTTTAAACAAAATAAAAATAGTACCACATGATAAGTGCATTCATCATGTTAAATACAAGACTTCTTCAGATAATTAAAATGCTCAAAACTAATTGTTTAAATACCCCCCCAATTACTATGTCAATTCATCTCCAACCAATCATGTACAAGACTGTGTTCACACTCCCCTCTATATGAACCTCTATATATTGCCATGGTTACCATAAGGTGATGGTTTTAATGGGCATTGTAAATCACACTCACAAACAACTACAGTCATTTTTAATCCTAACTTCATATTATCTTTCTAAAGATTTTAATTTTAAAACACTAGAGGGGGAAAGTGGCCTAATGGTTAAGGTGTTTGCCTTACAAACACAAGGTGCAGGGTTTGAGTCTCACAAGGGATAATTGGCTAAGCTTAAAATGGCTTGCAAGGTCAGTTAGCTTAGTGCTAACCTATGAACCTATGGAAATAGAAACATGCTCTTTCAGTCCTGGATAGCTAGTCGCATTAAGCCATAATTGCCAATATAGTGCTTTCTTTTCCAACCAAATCATCCAAGGTCCACTCCTTTCATTCCTTTTAACCTCTTCCAAAATGGTAAATTTAAACCAATGCCTAGTATTCAAACCTATATGTCTATATAATGCATTGTTCATGTTGTTTTTTTTTTTTCTTAATGTCATAGCATGTCCATAAATATGTTCCTTTAAAGACCTTTCGGTCTTTCCCATGTAGAATGCTACACATGCTTGAAATAGGACAATGTATACCACCTGCCTCAAAGAGCAGTCATATCTATCATTTATTTGTATTTCTGTCCATTAATATTGATACTATTGCCTAGCAAAATGACCTAGCTAAATGTATTTACAATAGTTACAGTGCCCACAGCAATGCATTCTACTATAGTTTGTGTGCTTTTCATTCTTAATTGGTTTCTCTACTATGTTTTTTAAAATCAAGCCCTTCCTATAAATAATACAAGGGCATTCATCTAACTTCACCCAAATACTAGGTTCTTCCATCAAAAATGCCCAATTCGTAACCCATATAGTTTTAATCCTTTCACTTTCTAGACTGAAAGTTGTAACTCCCCACATTTGAATATTTCCAAATCTTTTTTAAGGATTTTGAAAACCACGTGTTCACTTCCCTCCATTTTACCAAGCAGTGGTCGATAAAACCCTATGTTCCTTTTCTCTACCACTTCCTTTTTAATACCATCAATCAAATTATGGGGGTACCCTCTGTTCAAAAACATACTCTTTAATGTGTTACATTCATCTAAAAAATCTTTGGTTCTTGTCACCATTTGGGCTGCTCTAACATATTGGCCTTTTACTACTGATTTTTTTCGGTGCTGCTGGATGTGCGCTACTATAATGTAATATGTGGGTTTCCTAAAAATAAATGCCACACATTTGTGTTCCTTCTTGTACTTTTCTAACAACACATCAAGATAAGAAATCATCTCTTTTTCAATTTGGGCTGTAAATCTTAAAAAAGAGGTAGACTCATTTATATATTCCTCGAACCTACTTAGTTCATGTTTGTTCGCTCTCCATAAAATAAAAACATCATCCAGGTATCGTATATATATTTTTAAGCTGGCTTTAAATTCACTATTCAGAAGGAATTTCTTTTCCCATATTGTTATTACAATATTAGCTAAAAGCACACCACAGCTTGCACCCATCGCTACTCCTTCCTTTTGTAAATAATATTTCCCTTCAAAGAAAATGTAGTTATTTTTTAAGACCATTTCTAACAAGTCCTCATATAAATTTACTAGGGACTGATCCACATGATACACCCCTAAAAATTCACAAAACCAACTAATTCCTTCCTCGTGTGGAATTACTGTATATAAATCTTTGACATCGATAGTTACTAATATTTCATGTTTCTCATATCTTACATTATTCATTTTGTTAAGAAAGTTCAAAGAATCCCTACAACTTTGTTCTTCTTTTGCCACTAGATGTTTCTATTCCATGTCCAAAAATTTGGTGCATGCTAGTTACTGACCTCCTTGTGTCCAAAATAGGTTTTCTGGGGGGGGGGGGTCAGTTACATTTTTATGTATTTTTTTGATTCCAAGGATGTTAGCAATAATCGGAAAACTAATGTTCAATAAATTAAATTCCTCAACTGTTATCCTATTTTCTATAAGCAAATCTTTAACTATGTCGCAGGCTTTCCCTACTTCCAAACTAAAAGTTATGCTACTCAGTAGTTCAAACATTTTGGGTTTTTATTTTGACATTAGAACCATCCCACCACACTTATCTGGTTTCATAAATTACCATTTTATACAGAATCCTTATTTTATTTACCACATGAACCCCATTGTGAGTACACAGAGTTTAATGTTATAAGGATCTTCTTCATCTTCCTCTCTATCCCTCCTGGTTCATATATTTTGATTTTATCCCTTAGGATTCTTGGTTCTGTTAGTTGATGCTGGGTCCTTATTTTTGGTTCTAACTAAATGGGTGTGGTAGCTTCCTTACCATAATAAATATTAGTTAGTAAGTGCTGCAGCCTTTATATATGCTGCAGCCTTTATAACATGCTTGGAATCTAATTATAAGCCCCATTTTTAGTTGTGTAAACATTCTCCTCCTTGCAATCCATGCTGAATTCATTTCCCAGAGAAAGGATGCAATTATTTTCTGGAGTGTCTGATAGAGCTGTGAACTGTAAAGCTGTTGTAAATTTCTGATTTCTGATTAAGAAAAATTTTGGAAGGCAGAGCATTTTGATCACTGAAATTATAGCTAAGAATGGTAGGTGCAACCTCTTCTGTCCCCAAATTGCCCTTTTGATCTCTTCTAGAAAAGGTTTAATATCATCATTTACTATTTTAGAGAAATTGTAGTCATGGATGGCTCTAGGAGGCACTTGGGGGTATTTGCCTCCCCCAAAAGTATGTTCCCTGCCTGAATGCCCCACTCCCTGAGAACACTAAAATATGGTTGATGCTATACTAAACAAATGTTGATGTTTTCACCTGAGTGCATGCACTTGCATGTGGTGTACAGTTAAAGTGTGATTGACTCTTTAACATGTTTGTTGAATGTCTTTTGGTTGGAAGATTAAGTGAAGTGGAAATGTATAATACTATATTTTAACCAGTCTGTCGAGAGAAAGAAGTAAATATTTTTAGGAAAGTGATGGTTACTATATTTTTTTCAGAGTGTGTGTGTGTGTATGTGTTTGTGTGTGTGTGTGCACGTGTAATCCCCAATTGGATAAGGGGTAGATTGTTAACTGACTTGCTCAGAGTCACACAGATGGCACTAGAGAGACTCATACCTTGTGCCTTGATGCAGCTCAGTAAGATTTTGGAGCCTTAATCCTCCATACCAAATCTCCCTTGACTTCTGTGTTTGGTAAATCAGGCATTAGCATTTCATAGTTCTCATTGCTCAGAAAATGCATTTCCATTCAACACTTGTTCTATTTCTGTTTAACACTTACATGACTTAGAGTTGTTTGGCACTTACATCTAAGTTGTTAATGAACTGAGTCATGTAGTCAAAGGTACAACTTGAATCCCCCAACCTGTGTTTGCCTACAGTGTAACTGTGAGTAACTCACGCAGACAGTACACCTGTATCACACCTGAGAAGGGACATGTTCTGCAGTGGGTTTACCTGTTTAACAAGTAGAGTAAAATAGTATTTAAAATGAGCCCATTTTGCAACCCCCCCCCCCCCACACACACACACACACACATGCACACAATTTTTGGGGCTTTGCTCAAAATTGTTGAGCAAAGTAATTGAGAATGACTTTGGTCTGTCCCTTGTAACATTTGTAGCTGTCTGCCAAAATATTGTGGATTATAGCCACTAAATAATATAAAGCATGTGCGTTTCAGACTTTGTGTCTTTCAGGAAATGTATGTATTTATTTATTTATTTACATTTGTTGACTGGGAGTATCTGACTGGGCAAAGGTCCATTTTCAGCAGAGGCACGGGGAGAAAAGCTCCACAGTTAAAATATACAGACAGTAGTTACATTGGATGTATATAGCAATTAACAGTTTGATCAACATAGCAATTAACAATTACAAACATAGTTACGGATGAAGAACATAGTACATCGGTAGACAACTAGAATCTTTATCATCTGCGAAGTACATAACAGACATTAACAATTGTTAAAATAATACATTCCTGCTGTATAATAAGTAGTTAGGCTTATTAGCATCCGAGCTTGATATAATCAAGGTAGTTAGTGGGGTGGAAAGAAAGGTAGTGGGTGGATGGGGTGGGTGATATTAGAGTGGGAGTTGCAAGGGCATAGCCAGCATGTTTTTAGGTGCGCTTTTAGTAAAGTTTTGAAGTGGGTGCATTATGGTAGGGAGGTAAATATGGGTGGGAGGGAGTTCCATAATTTGGCTATGGCACTAGAAAACTAATACAATTTTTAAACTATAAGTGGAAGGTTTAAAATCTGTTCCTCATTGTTGTGTCTTTATCTCTTATTCTTGTGTAAAGAGGTCAGCTTGGCTGATGTACATGCAAAGGGATGCACTGTATGGTTCTCAGAGCAGTGAGCTGAAATACATTTCAGGTCATTGTTTATGTATTTGTTCATTCATTTTATCTCAAGAAAATATCTGAATCTTTGCAGTCTAACAAAGGTTTGGAAGTGATGGTCTCATCCATGTGTGTGTGTTATATTTGTGTATATCTTGCATCCAAGAGTAGTAGTGCTGTAAAGGAAAGAACTGATTATTGCACACAGAGGCTTCATTGTTTTGGGTATGATCCCTGGTTACCTTGTTTTGTTTACTGTTGACAGCGTACTTATTTGTCTGTAAATCAACTACACAACATAAAGTCTATGAGTTATATGTTAAAATAATATCTAGGAGTGCATTTTTAATTTAGCTTCTTTTTGCAGGCACAAGGGTGTGAAATGCATTTTATTGGATTACAATAATTTGGTACTTAATGCAGATGAGTTAAGGGTAAGTGCTGTTCTCTGTAGTACAGCTTTTGATTCACTCCACCTTCATTTGTCTAGGGTGTGAAATGCACTTTATTGGATTACAATAATTTGGAACTTAATGCAGGTTAGTTAAGGGTAAGTGCTGTTCTCTGTAGTACAGCTTTTGATTCACTCCACCTTCATTTGTCTACAGAGTCTGATCAAGTCATTTTAACGATATTGCTCCTGGGTTGCACATATAAGGAGACATTTGAGTCCAATAAGCTGTCACAAGCTGTTAACAAATTCATTATGTATGTCTTTTGAATTCCTGCACCCTTCAGATAGCCCCTAATTAGTACTTCGCTACATGCTAATGACTACAAATCTTGACATGTCTGTTGTAGTTTAATGGATTGCCAGATGTATTTTCAATAAACGTGAGTTTAAAAGGAAAGGATGTTCATTGTTACTCATGCTGTCTGTTTTCAGTGTGAGAGTATTCTATTTTCTTCATCAAATGGCTGTCAGTGTTTTTGCTGTCATTTTTTAAATAAAAATTTTAAATTAAATCCAAATCTCTGTGATTATTATAAAAGTAAAGAAAAAAATAGTATGTGCACTGACCGGTAACAGCCAAGTAATAAGCTACTGGTATGCCTGGGGGAGTGGTCCATTACTCTGCCCTTAGCCCCATTTGACAATGATCCAGCTCTTATTGTTCAGAAACTACATATGAGGATTATTTAGACTTGGATGTATGTGCTATCTTTTAAATCACATAAAAGGGCAACCTAAGAGCATTATCTAGTTAAATAGATTGCTCACACACATAGGCAAATGGAGGTAGAAAGACTCAAACCCTGTACCCTTGACTACAGGAAGCAGCTCACTAAGAGTTTAAATTCTTAATCTTTTGTGCTGACAGGCCTTTACTTGCATCTTCATTTTCTTATAAATCACTGAAGATTAAGAATCACTAACATTTATTGTTAGTTGGTAATGCCAATTATTAGAGTTTCATAATTTTTGTTGTTCAAGTGTTCAAAAACTGCACATTGATACAAAAACTGTTACGTTAACTTTTAAGTGGACTAGAGTAGTTTATTGCTTATCTGTTTCCAATTTTGGAAAACTTCACTGATTTTTGTTCATATTTATACCGTGTCTCATGTTAACTTCTTTTTTCTGGTAAACCATTGGGGGTTACTGTCAGTTAATAATGCTAGTCATTACAATTTTATAGTTTTTATTGTTCAGAGAATGCACTTCCCTGCAACATTTATGGCTCTGCTAATATTTTATGTGATTTGGTGTTCTGTTCCTGATTTTGCTCCTTGTTTCTTATTTTGGAGCTAAGAAATTGAGGGGGAAGACAGGAGTTACACTATATGGTTCTGACATCATCAAGATGAGATACATTTCTGGCCCATTACTTATGAATTTATTTATTCAATTGATCTCAGGCAAAAATCTTAAGTGTATAGTCATTCAAGTCACTGTAATTGATGGGTGTGTACACTAACGTGAGTGTGGGTCAAAGATCAAAGTATTAGCAATGTAGCAGGTAAAATGAAAAAGTAATAACTGAGATGGAAAGAAAGAAAGTGGTGTGTCACTGTGAATTTGTAAGTAGAGATGCTACGATAGAGAATATGAGAAAAATGTGTCTATTTTTTGTGTGAGTGGGAGGATAATGGACTTTTTCAACTTAACACTCATTCCTAATGTTTGAAGAGCCTGGTGTATTGTAAAACACAATATATTACACCAGCTCTATACAAATAGTTTTCTATCATTTGTGCAAAGACATTCTGTCGGCAGTTATGCTGCCGAAACTCAGAATGTTGTACACAAAATGAAAAGTGTACTGGATAGTCAAACACACTTCTGCGAATGTAGTGCATTCGCATGTGTGCTCGACTATATGTACGGAGATCACGGTACAGTGGGGATTGGAAATTCATCCATATCCCCACTGTAGTGTGATCTTGGAGTTGGAATATATTAGTAGCAAGGGGTGTGGGGGCGCAGCCCCCCACAGGGCGGTACAAGGGTGGCTTGCCCCCCTGCAAAAACGTGATATGTTGTATAGGAGATTGATTTACATCAGCTCCTATAAGGCTATCAAGTGACATTTTCGGTGACAGTCGACTCAAATGTGTCGATCATTTGGTGCAACATTGTGTACGTTCGAAAAATTTGGTTTCAGTTTAACTTTTATTATTTTGAATGGCAAATGTTTTGCCTTTCAAAATAATGATAGTAAACCTATATATATATATATATATATATATATATATATACACACACACACACACACACACACACACACACACACACACACACACACACACACACACACACACACACACACACATATATATATATATATATATATATATATATATATATATATATATATGTATGTATGTGTATATGTCTTATAAACAGTGTCAAAGGAAACTGTTATGCTGTAATCAAGTGACTGTTCTGACAAATGAATAGGTAACAGGGTAACAAAAAACTTTTTAAAGTATAACATCCACAGTTTAGCTGGTAGTAAATGTGTCACATTGTGGAAGATATTAGTATTCTGCATTTTGAAGAAGGAACATTGACTATGGCTCTAATTTCTTTAATTATTTTGCTTGTTGGTGTTATGGATAGGTATTGTAGTGAATTTGAAGTCTACTAACAAACAATCAGGCCTTGGTACCTTGCCATTTGGAAGGCTAGTAATGCTTTTGATTACCTTGTCCACATTAACTTGAGGAAGACAATGATCTTGCAAAAAGAGTTTGTGTTCCTCCGCATTGTCCACTCCATTTGTACTGTATTGGGCCTTCAAATTATATTCTATCTTGTTAATGTTTGATGCATCTTAATAGATTTGGCTATTTCCTTTATTGCAGAAATAAGTACTTATTTTTTTCTTTCTTTGATCATCTCTGTCTGGAGTTATGATAATGTAATCTGTTTGGCCCAATGAAATAGTTTCCATCTTTTCTATCTTATGTTTAATTGTTCATAATATAATAACTGCAATTCTTTTTTTTTGTATTGTAAAATTTGCAAGCTACTTTTTTCCAAGACCCCTGATCTGTTTAATCTGATTGTCTAAAATTTGAATTTCTTTTTCCAGCTAATTTATTTTGTCCTGCCTTTCCCTTCAGTGTTTTTAGGTTATGGCCATAACTTATGTCTTTATATATTCTTTAAAACTTGTCCACTGTTTGAAGATTTGGTAAGAGTAACATTCTATCGCATTCCAGTATGTCTTAATAGTCTTAGCCAGAAATATGGCCTTACACTTCCATGGTGATGGCAGCCCTTGCACCTCAAGGTTTATGATACACAGCAGTATATAATTGTGTTTTGACAATGTTTTTGTTTTATGCTTCACTGTCTTAATATGACGTCGTTTAAAAGATTTAAGTAAAATTTAATCTAACTGAGTAGCAGTACAATAGGCCTATAATAAGGGGTGTAATGCCCTTCATGTATCCATTAGACCCTAGTCCTTAATTAATTCTCAAAACAATTCAGTGGATTTGGGCACTCTGTTCCTCCATCATGGTGTTCTGTCAAAATCATGATGATGGACTGCATTAACTCTCCACTCCCCCAACCCCACCACATAGCACTGCTTTGCATCTCCCTCTTAACTTATTCATTGCTCATGAAAAATATTTTCATATAGGTTGGATCATTGTCATTTGGCCCATAAAAGCACCTCATAATTATGTAGCCTCTACTAGTTTTTAATTTAATTACTCATCTCTCCTCTTTGTCTAGCAAACTGCTATCCTTTCACAAATTTAAGTTACTATAAAATAAGATAGTAGTGTTTCCCTTTACCAAATTCAAGGCAACTGAATATTCCAGACCTTTCTATTTCTTATAAGATAATTCTCTTCACTTTTCCGAAATTTGTTCATGCAAAAAAGTAATTTCTGCTTTTAGCCTTACAAGCACATCTGTATGCCTTCTTTGATTAATGTTTGTGGAAAATCCTTTCTTATTCCATAAAACCACGCTGCATGAGGTGATACAGTTGGTTTTCATCATAGATCAAGCTAAATTTTCACAAACTGTAAGTGAAACTGTGAAACAAACACCATTCAGTACTTAAACACTTAGATGTTATAGAAGTTAAGGTACTATATGACTAAACTTTCTATCATAAAAAGGGGAGCAGGAACAGTCAATACTGGCTGCACTGCTGATCATATGTCTTCTCAAACCTGTTTCTCTGCTAGTTTTGATGTTATCATTGTCTTTTGTTCTTGTTTAGCTTCATTGCTTCTCTTTTTTTTCTCAAAAACATTTTTATTTTGTTTTCATTATAAACATACACAAATGTACATATAACAAATACAATAGAACAATAACAAAACTATTTACAATATTTATATTCATCCATGATAAACAATGATTTTATCCATGAGAAGTCGTCAGTATTTGTTCAAAAGGTTTTTCCAATTTTTGCCATGCTGTTTTTTTATGAGTAATGTTATGAGTTATATAACAAATGGTTTGCAGTTCTTTTTTTACAAACAATTTTTGCTAAATTAATAAAATCATTAAACATCAAATCTTTTTTACTTTTCCAGTTCAAAGTAATAACTTTTCTGGCAATTGCAAGAATTGACCGGAGTAACTCCATCTGAGATTTAGGTATTACATTAGGTATAGGAACATTGAACAGGATTACTGTGTTAGAAATATGACAGTTATCAGACCATAAACCATTTACAAAATATCTGAAGTCATTCCAGTATTGAACAACTTTTCTACATTCAATGAACATATGAACCCAGTTGGCCTCTAATAATTCATCACATTTCCAACATTTACTTTCACTGTTTTTGAGTATAGGATTTATTTTATGTGGAGTATAGAAACTCCTATTCATAAATTTCCATGTATACAATTGCCAATATAATGAAGAAGAGGTACCATACATAGAATTCAATAACATTTTTTTGGATTTATCAGATATCTGTTTTCCATTAATCTTTACATAGTAATTCCAAACATCTGAGTCAGACTTTACAGTGTCTTCTCTTAGTATCTTATAGATAGGTGAGATACTTAATTTTTGATCATCTGTCTTTTCAAGACACTTAATAAAAAGCTGGATCAAACTAGGTAAAGATTCAGTCTCTAGGTTGATAGACACTCTCATTTTGTTTTCTATAAACTGCCGTAATGAGTGTATAAACAACCAACTGTCTTGACTGTTATCAAAACTAAATTAAAAAAATACACGTGAAGTGAACGACTAAGCCAAACAAATGGCAATCTCGGTGATACCAATGAGCGTACCAGTCACTTTGTCCACCAAGCGGACCACGTTTATTAATAAAAAATGCAAATACAAAAAGTAAATCAAATGATGTTAAGCGCTTTCACTCATAGATTAGAGCTTCTTCAGAACAATTTTCGCATAAGCAGATTGCAGTTTAAATACTGAAATTGGCGCCAAAGTAATACATATTCCCTTCCTTAAAGGGATACCACAATATACATATTACTATTTGGTCTGAATAACAATCTGATAGTATTCAATAAAACCTGATAATATGTGCTAAAAATGTTTGTCAATAACCTATCCCTTAATAATGACATAATATATATATGCTTTAAAATGTATGTTTTAAAATGATGATATGAATAAAAAACAATGTGAAAAAAAATATGAAAAACAATATGATATACATTTGCTAAAAAATACTAAAAAGTGACTTGATATAAACCATGATGATTGATTCTAAAATACATTCGAACCTATAGTAGTTGTCTATTGTTGTATCTGTCAAAATAGGGGACAAAGTTGCTTAAAAATTGCTTAAAAAATTACTTAAAAAAATATATTTATAATGAAAATAATTGATTAATTATTTAACATTCCTATATTGGAATAAATATATATAATGAAAGTAAATATAAATATATATATATATATATATATATATATATATATATATATATATATATATGTATAAGTTGATGTTTGTGTATAAAACTAATAAATCGAATCAAATTCATTTATCTAATGTCCCATTCAAGAATGGGTTTGCAAGAAAGAAAATCATTTAGACCTGGGGGGTTAGCTGCATTAAGGTAGAGCTGCCACCAAACTTCCTTAAAACTTAATAATTTCTTTGCATCCCCACCTTTGGGATTACTATGAATTATATCCAAAATTCCAAATTTGAACTTGTGATCAGTACCCATCATCTCTACATGCCTATATAATGCATTATTACCATCTTTTCGAGATATACTATAGGAGTGGTCATAAATTCTCTTCTTAAAGTTTCTTTTGGTTTTTCCCACATAATAACTAGGGCATACCTCACATGTGGCGATATAAATAACCATTCTAGTATTACAATTACCCTCTTTCAATTTTATAATTGTACTAAAATTATTAAAAATACTTAATTTATGTGCTTCAAAAATATATTTTCATTGATTGCACTTGCCACACTTCCTTGTGCCCTTTGATGTCTGATTCATCCTTTGGTTCCTGGGATACCCCTGATCATAGTTATTATGTTCAAGGAGTTTCTTCATATTGTCTCCCATTTTATATACCACCCCAGGTCTACTTTCCACCACTTTACCTATATTGGGTTCAGAGTTCACTACAAACCAAAATCTATTAATAATTTCCATAATTTTATCTGACATTGGATTGTATATTAGTATAAAAGATTTTTGGTGTGTATTACTATCGTTACCCCAAACAATAGAATTGGATTCCTTCTTGCTAAACAAACCTGATCCTAACAGGGGTTTGTATTTCAAACCCCATTCACTTAACACATATTTTCCTATGTTTTCCAACATGTATGATGGATAGTTCCTATCTCTGAACAATTTAGTAATGAATTTAATTTCTTCCTGCATGACCTGTAAATTAGAGGTCATGCGGGCAGCACAAATGCATTGTCCCTTAAAAATATTCTGTTTCATTTTTGTGGGATGGAAACTATCATATGCCAAATAATCATTGGAGAATGTCTTTTTCCTATGTATTCTGGACTGTAAATTGTCATTGTGCATGTATATGTATGTGTCCAAATAGGCCAAACCCTCATTGTTCGTACTATATTTAAATTTCAAAAATTTACTGCTTTTGTTCAAAAATTCAATGAAGGTGTCCAATTCACCTTTGGAACCATCTCATAAGATATAAATATCATCCAAGAATCTTGAATAGTGAAGGAATTTACTAATAAACATGTTTCCTCCCAATTAACCATAACCAAGTTGGCAAATATGGGTGCACACGCTGCTCCCATTGCTACACCTCTTGTCTGTTTAAAATGTTCTCCTTCGAAGTGTACAAAATTATTGTCCAGAACCATATTCATAAACTCCATTATAAGGCAGATTTCATCCCATGTTAAATTTGCATATTTTCTTATACTGTTACAAAATACATCTAATCCTTCATTTTTGGGAATGCTGGAGAACAAATCAATCACATCAATTGTGACAAAAAGATGTCCCTTCTTCCATTTATTTACGGGATATTTACTTAAAAATTCCCAAGAATCTTTCACCATGTGGGGGATGTTGTTGTATATTAACTTGAGTTTAATATCTATATATTTCCCTATGTAATATGTTTTGGAATATTTCCCTGACACTATGGGTCGAAAAGGGGGGTCAAATGTACTTTTGTGTATTTTAGGTATCCCTATGAAACTAGCCAAGGATGGAAACTTGACTTTCAAGTAATCATATACTATACTGGATATTCTTCCATCAATCAGAAATTCTTCCAAATAGGAATCAATTCTGGGATGAAAGATATTCAATTCATTGATTGAGATGGATTCATAATTCCCAGAATCATGAAGTATATCGTACATCTTCATAATGTAATGCAGTTTGTCATATATGACCACCATTATATAGGCATGTAGAGATGATGGGTACTGATCACAAGTTCAAATTTGGAATTTTGGATATAATTCATAGTAATCCCAAAGGTGGGGATGCAAAGAAATTATTAAGTTTTAAGGAAGTTTGGTGGCAGCTCTACCTTAATGCAGCTAACCCCCCAGGTCTAAATGATTTTATTTCTTGCAAACCCATTCTTGAATGGGACATTAGATAAATGAATTTGATTCGATTTATTGGTTTTATACACAAACATCAATTTATACATATATATATATATATATATATATATATATATATATATATATATATATATTTACTTACATTATATATATTTAATAATTAATCAATTATTTTCATTATAAATATATATTTTTAAGTAATTTTTTAAGCAATTTTTTAAGCAACCTTGTCCCCTATTTTGACAGATACAACAATACACAACTTCTATAGGTTCAAATGTATTTTAGAATCAATCATCATGGTTTATATCAAGTCACTTTTTAGCATTTTTTAGCAAATGTATATCATATTGTTTTTCATATTGTTTTTTATTCATATCATCATTTTAAAACATATACATTTTAAAGCATATATATATTATGTCATTATTAAGGGATAGGTTATTGACAAACGTTTTTAGCACATATTATCAGGTTTTATTGAATACTATCAGATTGTTATTCAGACCAAATAGTAATATGTATATTGTGGTATCCCTTTAAGGAAGGGAATATGTATTACTTTGGCGCCAATTTCAGTATTTAAACTGCGATCTGCTTATGCGAAAATTGTTCTGAAGAAGCTCTAATCTATGAGTGAAAGCGCTTAACATCATTCGATTTACTTTTTATATTTGCATTTTTCATTAATAAACGTGTTCCGCTTGGTGGACAAAGTGACTGGTACGCTCATTGGTCTCACCGAGGTTGCCATTTGTTTGGCTTATTATCAAAACTACATAAAAGAGAGTTTAATGGTTTAATACTCTTATTTTCAATAAACTGATGCCAGAATATCAAGTTATTTTCCTTTAATTTTTGCATCGCATTGATGTTGAAAGAATCTAGGCAATCAGTGGAGTATGCTATAGGGAATATAAGAAATAGAAATCATTTAATGTTATAATTAAAATCAATTATATTTTTAAAGTTATTAAATATTTGATTAATGCCATAAGAAAAATGATAAAACTTCTTATTAAGTAAACAAAATTCACGTAAAAGCCAATGAACTCTACTTATTCCATATTGTTCCTTAAATTGATATTCTGACATCAGTTATATGAATCTCATGTACTATTTTCCAGCCAGATATATAGGTAGGTGTGAACAATGTAATATTATATTAATTATAACTGATTTGGAATAAAGATCTAACCTAGGGAATGCTATCCCATTACTGTTCCAAGCTCTCTTACCCCCCCCCCACACACATAAAAAAAGAAAATAGAAATATGGCTAGAACAAATCTAGTTAACATGTTGTTCAGATATTCAAAAATAACAGCAAAGAATATATATGACTTCTTGCGTCTCACAGCTCATACATCTTTAAATAAAGGACCCAACTGATGACTTGGTAAAAAGGAATTTGAAAAACTTTGGCTGACAATATACTACAGAAAATTCCTCAGGTAATAGTATGCCCATTTTGTAGTTGTTGCCATGGCATGAATCACTGCAGCTATTTCCTGAGAAGTTTTAATTAATTACAGAATGCCTGGTAAAGGCTCTTGGGTGGTAAAGCCTATATCCTCTTTGTACAGTAAGTCAGTTAGTGCACTGAATCTGCTGGCATTGAGAACTGTTGCATGGAATAGCACTTTTTTTGTCTTGTACTTTTTATAGGATGAGAGGGTAGCCAGTTTGAGATTTGGTATTAGTATCATTTTTTTCCCCATGGAACACCTTTGTGATTTATTGTGAATTTTATCTGAATATGTTTTATTCTCTCTTTGTGAACAATCAGCTTTCATCTCCTGCACCCAATCTTCAATAATTTCCCTCCATTCTTTGTATATAAAATGCATTAATGAAGACATCCCTTTCCTTTGGCAGTTCAGATCATCTTCTTTGTTCACCATAAGAAATGCACAGTGAGGCTGGGAACATTATCTTCATGACCCGTAACACCTTTAGTCATTTAATGCAAGGCACCTCACTGTTCCTCATCTAATCGTAAACAGTTATTCTTGCTCCATAACATTCCTCAGCACAATCTCCTTATCATTCTAATCAAAACATGACGGTGTCTTGGCACTTTTAACATTTTGTCCCTGGCTAAAGTTCTATATACCCCTTCTATTACTATATGGGAATTAATGTTCATTAAAGAAACTGCCTCCTTTTTAATAAAGCTTAATGGTCAGCTTCCATCTCCCCCTTCTGGCAAGCCAATGCTTTTCATTGTGCTATCTTCTGTTCTCCAAGTCATCAAACTTAAGTTCAATTTTGAATATGCTGGAGTGGAGCTCTATTGTTTGGCTGTAATGTTGAGTTGTCAATGCTCTGTGTGTTTTTGTCTGTTGAGTTGTCATAACTTTGTGTGTTTCTATCTCCTTTTGTTTCTGTTCCAAAGTCTCTGCAATATTTTGCTTTGTACTAACTGCCTTCATAATAGTTGTATCTTGTAAGACAGCTTGCATTCATAGTGTTAATGCTGCTATTGTAGCCTGTAGATCCACCTTTTCTGTCTCTGATTGAATTCCTGTAGTTTCTCCCATACTGATTACCCCACCAAACTGCTGACACATGTGGTAAGACTAACTTGTTAGCTCCATGATTGTATTCTTGTAGCTGCTCCTTCATATTTTATCTCCAGATCATGCTACAGATAAGTCTGTTAAGGGTTGCTCTGTTTACTCAAATTAAAATCTGGCTTCTTACTATAAACTGTACAGAGGATCCTAAGGCACTGTGAAGGCATGCTGATTTCTGTCTTATTTCCATTTTGAAGACTTCCCATAATGTTTTGATTGAAATGCCTGCTAGTTATGTACCTATCCAATATTCTTGGATCATTGCCATGCAGGTTTTTATTGCATGAACCTCACAAATTCATAAGTTCATACAACATTTACAGCCAGGAGAGACTATTAAGGAGCTTACAAATGTACTCAGTATTGAGGGGAAATTAATATTGTACTCCCATATAGTAGATTTTTCCCTTCATACTTGAGCTGATCACCTTTCAATCATCCAAACTGTTGGAAAAGCCCGAAGGAGAAGTATTCTGCTTTATATGTAAAAAGAGTCTATTCTAGAGGTAGGGGATATTTTGGGATTAGGCAAGTGTCATACCACCTGGTTTTGTTAATATGGCTTTATAGGTTTAGTTGTCTAAAGATGATGTTTGCTTTGCCCCTGTTTTTTTTAATGAAGGAGTTTAAAAAGCATGGTATCATTTATAACATGGAACAGCAGATATCACCCATCAGGAGCCAAGGGATAGGGTCATTATTGTAATAGATTAACTAAGAATACTAATACTAGAGATCCTTTTGGTAAGGAAACATTGAGAATTACAAATTGGTTTAGGTGCTTAGAAAGGCATGTGCCAAAAATGGCCTTATTTGCAATGACTGGCCCAATAAGGGATGACTAAAGTGTGACTATAAATACTTGGACCCCGAGTAGATGCACTGAAGGTAAAGTTATATAAGGTAGAAATATTTTTTAACTCCAGCATAGATTGAGACTGTTACAGTGGAATGTTGAATATGTAGTATATGCAGCTGTGATATTAAATTTACCAAATTAAATTATATTACATTTCTTGGTGCTGAGGGTAAGCTTATGGTTAATAAACCAAGCAATTTTTACTTTTAGCCCTTTTTGGAAAAATTGTGTATCAGAAGATCAATTGTTAGCTGCCCCCACTTTATAGTCTCAGCAAATCTGATTTGCAGCAGTTGCTTGACATCAGATTTTATGTCACAGAAGCAGATACAAAAAGGAGTCAGAGCCTTTTGTGATGTCACTTATGATGTTATCTTGATTATAGTAGATACCCCTGACCTTAAATGAATGATTTCTGTCAGACGGCAATTTACCTATGTAGTGAACTGTTTATGGATTGATGTTAGGAGAGTTTGTGATCTGAGAAAGAACTCATTTGTGTATCTGTTTTCTGTCAGGTACTAATTCAGCTGTAATAAAAACAGCAATCAAGTCATTTTGTTATTTATTTAGTAGTTGCTAGGAATGTAAACAATATCACACACAGATGTAGAGCCCAATTTCTGGCTACAGCTATTAACATCTTTGCAGACTGATTTAACCTTGAGTAAAAATTACTTATATACACATCCTGAACTGATATCTGCACAGTCAGCTAAAGGAAAATTATATACCTTCTTGACAGTAAAAATAAAAACCTTGCTAAGAACTAAACCAATAACTTGCCAATGCCAGAACTGTCACAGATAGATTTTACAGTCATTTAAAAAAAAAAAACAGTGGCAACAGCAGAAAAATCATAACAGAAAATCAAATGACACAGAAGATTATCTACTATTAAACATAGAAGAGAGCTGCAAAAATGGGCAAAACCTAAGAATGGCATTTATAGATTACATAAAAATCATCTGACAGTATTCCTCTTTCAACTAAGTCAGGAAAAAAGCCAGATTGCTATCCTATGACTAAAAATCCAACGAGAAATATTCCTGGGTGAATGTTTGTCACCACTGTTACTATATCTTGCCCTTGATGCATTAAGCTATTAACATATCAGCGTAGGCTATAGTTGCAGTTTAATTTCTAGAAAACAACCTTGCCTAATGGCATTTCACCATCTTTATGCAGAGGAATTCAAACTGCCCACTCATTAGGCAAGCAGATGAAAACACAGTTACAAATGGTTAAACATTTCTCAGATGCTAGAAGAATAATATTTGGTCTGGATAAATGTTCAGAAGCAATACTTAAAAGCAGGAAAAGAGAACCATTAAGAAAATAATCTACTGTATGTGTGAAATTTAAACTTGAACAAGAGAAAGTGCATATACATATAGAGGAATAGATGAAGGATATGCAATACCGCATAAACAAATAAGAACAATGTTTAGCAAGGAGTATTTTAGAAGACTGTATCTAATACTAAAAATATTTATTTTATTTATTTATTTTACATTTGTTGACCATGCTAGTCTAACTGGGTACATGTCCATTTTCAGTAGAGGCCCGGGGAGAAAAGCTCCAAACTTTAAACTAAATGTACAGAAAAAAGGGCAATAAGACGGCGTAAACTAAAGCATATAAATTATGCTAATACATTAATGCTATGGGCTATCATAGTAAAAAAAAAACTAACATCAAAGCAGTAAAGGTACATAACATTTAAGATAACAATGCACTATTTACAGTAGGCTAACACAGTAGAACATAGTATTAAGAGAAGAAAAAGTTGTATGAAGGTTAGGGCATATAATAGTTTTAGAAGCTCAACAGAGGTGTATAGGTCAATATATGATTTGCAAAAACATATGGAGGAGATGGAAGATTCCTTATTATACCTGTTCAGAAAAGACATAGGATACATACAAGTAGATACTGGGAGATGTCCGTTGCTTATTTTAAAACTGTCTCGCTATGTTAAACTCATTTAACATAGCGAGACACTAAAAAAAAGCAACGGAGATCTTGCTTTCTCCGTTGCTTTTTTTTAAAACACTGCCTCGCTATGTTAAATGGGTTTAACATAGCGAGACAGCTTTAAAATAAGCAACGGAGATCTCCGTTGCTTATTTTAAAGCTGTCTCGCTATGTTAAACCCATTTAACATAGCGAGACAGTGTTTTAAAAAAACGAGTTATACTAATGGAAAAATGTCCGGGCGACCGGACCTTTTTCCATTAGTATAACTCGATTTACAACGGGCACGCTGGCCAATCAGCGTGCACGTTTTGGGGGGATCATGGTATAATAAGATATAATACTTTAACATCTAGCAATAAAGTTATAGGTATAATCCGCTTGCTCTTTCTGTTCTGGCACACAGCTCTGGAGTGATCAACTGGCCTCAAAAGTTTGGATTAGATTAACAGGAAATGAATACAGCTGCTTCTTGCTTAAAAAATTATATATAAAATCCAGTGCATAGCATGATTGCATTGCACTCATCAGTTTGAAGGATGTATGGACCTTCTTGAAATTAACTGTTGGCCAGATTCAATAAAGCCTTCATGGTCCATTTCTACCTTGTGTGTATGGTAGCAAACTGTTTTGGATTCAGTAAGCAGCTCTACACAGGGTGTAGAGCCATGCAGAATCACTCAGACACTGTGGCATGCTAATTACAGCATAAGCAGCTAAATTATATACTAATCAACCAATCCAAGATGGAGCTATTCAACAAGCTATAAAGCAACCTTGTAGACTCAGTGCTGTTTTTCTCTGTGAATTCCAAAACCTATCGGAATACAGCCACAGAAAAGAGTCTACACAGAAACAATGTTAGGGGCTGCTGATGCTTTACTTTATGTGTATGGTCTACATGACATGGAACTTGTAAAGTGCTAAGGGTAGTTAGAGACACACTACAGGAACTCTGCAACCTTTGTTGTCCTCAACTCAGAGCCTGGCCAAACTGAGGGGAACCCATCCTAGTGGAGACAAAGGTATGTGTAGCACTTAGAGTTTTAGCTACAGGTACCTTTCAGAGACCAGCAGGGAACATGCTGGGGTTGTCACAGGCATCATCATTCAGGATCCTCCATAAATTCCTGAATGCTATGCTCCAACATGCCAGTGACCAGATATATTTTCCCCATAGTCCTGAAGACAGGGCCAGAAATATGTAGCTCTACCTTGTCATACACTAACCTGAAGTACTGGGTTCCTAGATTGTACACGTGTAGAAATTAAGGCACTACATGGGAAATATGGAAGGCTCTACGTAAATAGAAAAGGCTTCCACTCTATTAACTGACAAGTCATGTGTAATACCAAGGGTATCATCATGAACGTGTGTGGTGGCAACCCAGGCAGTTACCACAACTTACAGATACAGTACACCTCCCAAATGTACCAGATGTTCACGGGGAGGGATATCCCATAGGGTCATTTACTGGGGGATGCATGTTATGCACTGGAACAGTGGCTGGTGACACCCATCAGAAATGTACACGCACCTGCTGAAGAATGCCATATTGAGGAACATGTTCAAACCAGAAATATCATAGAGCATGTGTTTGGGCTGAGAAGTTGCAGTTCCTGTGTCTATATATATCTGGGAGATACCTACAGTAAAATCCACATACAGGTAATGAAATATTCGCAGTATGTGCCATGCTACACAACATCATCCTGAGAAAACAGCTTCAGCAGGATCACCAATGGGAAGGGTCACACATCCCATCACCAATGGCAAGGTCACAACAGCCACACACTTGTGAGGAGTCAGAGGGGGACCAGCAGCTGCTGTGGGTGAAGGCAAACATAGGTGTGCTCAATATGCCCTTGCATTGGCTATGAAGTTATGGCACACTCCCTCATGACCTAAGGAATGAAAACCTTTGACTACACACATACATATAGTAACATTCATGCCAGGCAATGCTCACAACATTTACCTACCCATGAGATGGCTGTGTACTGCAAGCATCATATAGAGTCAGCCCTGAACTAAAACTGTTGCAACTGCTGTATTTACAAGGTAAGTGTAGAACCTGGAGTGTATTGTGTAATAATATCAATGACTGGCATATGCTTGCATTTTGTTATTTGGTAATGTAAGCAAGTAAAATGTGGGTGATTTGCACAGAAATGACATATATCCGACATGTCTTAGTGGTAAATCACAATATATCTGACATGGCTTAGTGGTAAATCACTTTGGCTGTTGTGTGCAGGGTCCTGGGTTCAAGACTTGCAGAGGCTGTTTATTTTGGGGGTTGGGATGGTGGCCTAACAGTTAAGGTGTTTGCCTTACAAACACAAGGTGCAGGGTTTGAGTCTCACAAGGGATAATTTGCTAGGCTTACAATGGCTCACAAGGGCAGTTAGCCTAGTACTAACCTATGAACCTATTAACATGTGACAGCATAGACATATTTGACTTATATGTGTCCATTATTAAGTAGTTGGCCTCTGGTATCAAAGCTTCACTCAGTCATACCTCTCAAAATTACTGCTAGTCACCACATATCCTCAGTTTAGCACCATCCATTTGTACTAGAAAATCATTAAAGAGAGAAGTTAGAAAGTAATGAGAAACATTTCAGTTTCAGACTTCACAACCCTCACAAGATCATTAAGAATACAGATGCAAAAAATGTGCGATGCTATCAACTGTCTAACTTTCTAAGACCAATATAAGTCAAAGGTACAATTAACAATTCAACATCACAAATGCAGATATACTAAGCACTAAGTCAGTTATGCACCTTGATTATCAAACACAAAGCTTATGTATCCCTGAATCCAAAAGACAGCAAACAGAGATATGGCAAAGTTATCATCACTTGCACAGAGTGTTGTGTGGTGGGGGCAGGAAGCTTAGGCTGAGTAAGAAAGAGAAGCAGGCAAACATTCGGATAAAGTAACAAATGACCAGTGAGACAAAATGAGTTTTAAGCTTCATGGCTGAACCATGTAACTGTTGTGTGCATGTGTCTGTATGGAGCCTCTAATTGAAATTAGTGTGTGAGTGTCTGCCTGAACACAGCCAACCTCTGTGCTAACTCTACAAGACATAATGAGTTTTAAGCTTCATGGCTGAACCATGTAACCATTGTGTGTGTGTGTATGTCTGTATGGGTCCTCCAATTGAAATTAGTGTGTGAGTGTCTGCATGAACACAGCCAAGGTCTGTGCTAACTCTACGTCTTGTTTTGTCAGACATGTATGAGCTGTGCATGGTAGAGGTGGCAGTTCACTGTTGTCGTACCCAATCATGAGAACTGTCTCTGCCAGAAGTTGCACTGGCATGTCCACATCCATAGTCAGTTACAGTGCTGCTACCTGAATGTGATTCATGTCTGCTGGACAAGATCTTTTCACAGACACCTCAAGACCATGACCCCATGGCCTGCCATTTCTGGTTGTGGACAGCACAATCACTGATGGAGCAGTGGAAGTACTGCTACCATGGGAGCTTGATCAGGCACAGCCATGTTGACTAAAACCAGATGATGTGGCTGACCAATGCCCACAAGGTTGCCATTCCCCTCAAAGTAGATGTTCCATCACAGACACTGCCATTTCCAATATGTCATTCATCCAATCCATTCTATTGGCAACACAGTGGAGGCAGTCACACATGTCAGCATGTGGCACATCTGCAACCCTAAGCATTTCCATGGAGGAACTATGGGAATGTGCTTGTGCCTCCATGATGCACCTGGATCAGCTGGAGGATGGACAACAGCCCTCCTCTGAGCACCTCTAACAAACCTCTTGTGTGGCACCGCACCCACACTTTGGCTATGGCCAGAGTCAACAGGCACTGAAGCCACAGTAACCTCCCTGATTGATTTTCTCACCCGCCACCTGTCCAGTGTTTGAGGGCTCACTGGAATGGGCAGGCATAGACCTATAGGCAGTGTTCAATGGAATTACAGCAGATGGCTATATGTCAACCTCAGTGTCATATTCAACCTCTGCACCCCTTGACTGTGCCACTGTTTAGTCAACATCATCATCAGAGTCTGCTGATACTCTGACATCAGGTGGTAGAAGTCCCACACTTCTACTGCCAGGATCACCTGTGATAATAAGCAGCAAACACAGGAAAAAAGTAATACCTACACTGCTATAGTCCAATATATGCTAACAAATTAACAGTGGTGCCACTATTACAGACAGTACAGCAATACAAACAACAGTCCTGACACCAACATCACACACTAAATATTTCTTTGAACTGCTCATTAGTACTGGCATAAAAATGTTTGGCTTTCCATGTGAAAATGATAGCCTGCTCCCTATGCTGGATGGCCCTGGAAGAAGTTAGGCAAAAGGTAAGGACAACATCATCACAATTAACAGTAACACAAGGGATAAAATGTTTTGCACTTTATATAACCATTAACTACACTTTCAACAAGAACTTGGATGACAAGTCCAACCTAAGCCCCATGTGTAATCAGTCAGAATGTGTTGTTAACTATAGCAGTCTAGAGCCCCCCAACCAATTTCTTGTTAAACATCACTAATGTATTGATGTAAATATTTTGCTATGCAAGAGTATTTAACAATGGAGATACATAAGCCTACCTGGAAGCTCCTCCTGGGACATGCTTGCTGTCCCTGAAACAATAGCATCAATGTCAAGGACATGCTTTTCTGTACTTTCCTTGGCACTGGTTGGATCCCTGACAGTGGACAGGAATTCTTTATTTGTAGTTAGTGGTGGCTCTGTAGCAGGCTCCCCGGTACCTATCTGATTACAGACCACCGCAGCTACTCTCCTCCATGCAGATGAGATTGTGTCAATTGCTCTGCAGTGCACCTGATCATATGTCCTGCTGTGGCCACCTACTGCATTCACATCTGCCACTATCTGCTGCCAAATTAGCATTCTTCCTGACATATCTCCACATTTCCTCTCAAGCAGAAACATACCATGTCACCTAAGAGCTTCCACAATAACCTGATTCTCAGGGTCACTGAAGTGTGGTTTTCGGGGATTGAAACTCAACAGAAGGATAATACACATAAGCATCACATAACCAAAAAATACCTGTTATCAGATAAAACAGAAAAAGTAGCATTTCAGTATTACCCACTGGAGAAACTTAAAACAGCCTAGATATTTGAAATATAAACAATAACAATTGTGTGGTTGTGACATATTACATTCACACACAAAGCAAAGCTGGATACAAAACAAGGGAGAGTAAGAATAGGAACATAACCTTGTTTGCACCAAAACAGAAATGTAGCTTTGCATTCTGATAACAAACCATCAGTGAAATGCTAAAAGTGCTATGCAATGAACTGTCATTGAAACATGTGTACAGATTTAATAAAGAACATTCTATTTTAGACTATTTCCAATCATTTATCCCTCTGAAATGCCCTGACAAACAAGCCCATGCCATAAGTACACTTCAAAGTAATACATACAGATAACAGTAGCATTTGCTAATTAATATATTTATATAAATATGAAACAGAATGTTCTTAAATGTTTTTGTGCATCTGCAGTATATAGCTGAAAAATGCAAGCATACCTTACCAAGTTTGCTAGTCTTCTGTTTAGATATATCCCAAAGTAATAACCTCTTCTGTGTTTTCCACATAAACAATTAATTTCACCTTCATTCAAGTTCCCTAGCTACACAGTTTCCTTTTTTATGGTGAAGACTCAGGGCTGTTAGCACAGAGAATATGCAAATGAGGTCTGAACTCATTAGAATTGCTGAACCCAAACTGCTGTCTCCGTGTAGTAGATGTACACATAGTGCAGACACTCCTTCAGTGTTTGTTGCTAATGGATTGCAACTGTGAATGATTACTGGTAGTGAGAAGGAAAACACAACAGCAATGCAAACTGCCCTACATCCAGTGGATGTGTCAGGTTAGACTTACAAAGTGTATATAAGTAATTCTATCAGGGTTGGAAATGTAAGTAAGCAAAACACAATTCACAGGTTCTGTTCATTAACATTCAACCTCAGCTTTATTTGTTGACAGCTGTACATTATTGCTATTTAATATATTCACACATTTTAAGGACAAGAATATAGAATGCCTTACAGACTGCATGCCTCAGATTCTGCTCAGATAGACAAGGATGAGCAACAACCACAGAGAGATAAGGCAGAGATGCATTTTTGCAAGCAATAGTCATAAATGGTTGTGTGATAACTCAGTGCACTACATCCAAAACATATACATGTACACATAACTATTATGTATTTTTTAGTACTGTGGATGATGATGCAGGTGGTTGTATGTAGAATGATTATAGTTCGCTGATGCAAAGCTGTTTGTGTGGCAAAGAGGGATAAGGCACCCTTACTGTGTTCTGTAGGTTTATTGGAGTAAGAGTTTAAATCCAGACCTATGTAGAAATATTTCATGTGTACTAACAAACATTTTGTAATGTTTATTTCATAGATTGGTTTTCATCATTTCAACTACTTTTCCCTTTTATTTTATTAATTAATTTGTTTAGTTAGTTAGTTAGTTAATTAGTTAGTTAGTTTGGCCAGTGTATTCATGGCTTGCAGCCTAGTGCAAGCAAGGGAAAAGGAGAAAATCAGTGTAAGGTTTGGCTGTGCTTATCTTGTTTGCGAGATGCTTAACAGTGCACAAACTAGACTAGTGGCCCACAGAGGAAACAGCCAGACCACATGTAGAACACCTGCAGAGAGGGCATCTGTAAAAGTGTGAAGATCAAAAAGAATACAGGTTAGAAGGTTCCCCAACAACTACAGTTATGGAGCACCTGCAAGCAGGATGAAGACAGACAACAATCAAAAATGGATGATTTCAATTAATTCTGCTGGGCACCGTATAAACCTGATAAGTAGCATTGTGTGGCTATTAACACAGAGAACTTAAGAATTAATAGGAAATTATGGAACTGTCATGCAACTACTCCTGTGACAGCAGGTATAAATATAGGGCTGGATAAAGATGGTCTTGGTTTCTAGTACAGGGTGTGCAACTTATTTTTACTGTTGTGACAGTGTGGTTTATAGCAATGAAGTGTAAAACAGACAAGTGTTATTTCAATGTTCTTGTAGTAACAGGTATAAGTATAGTACTGCCATACACATGGTCCTGGGCTCTAATACAGGACATTCAAAACATTCTGTAGTCTGTGTACTCAGGAGGAGTTCTGTTCTCACTGCAGTCAAGTGTGTGTTTATTGTGTGTGTGTGTGTGTGTGTGTGTGTGTGTGTGTGTGTGTGTGTGTGTGTGTGTGTGTGTGTGTGTGTGTGTGTGTCTAGCCAGAAGAGGATAACTTCCTCCTTAGCAACTCCTGGTACGTGCACAGACTATAGAGCGCAGTACTTCACGCAAGTACCATGGCACAAGTCTAAGTTTTCAAGGTGGCAGAACAACTTCTAGTGGATGACATCAGCAGTGCATGTAGGAAAGGATGTGTTGGAAGGCCTACATAGGTTCATAGCTTTATAACAAAAGGAAGAAACTGTTGTCCAAGGCAAAAAGGAACAGATTTCAAATTGGAAAAATTCCCTCCGTAGCCACAACAAGCAAATTAGATCACTAATAAAAACCTCCAAGGCCAATTATGAATCAAAACTAGCCTCAGAAACAAAGGGAAAACACAAAGCCTTCTTAAGTTACATCAGGAACCTCCATGGCAAAGCCCAGGTTTGTTCCGGATTAATACTTAACGGTTCCACTTACACTGATCCTGCTGACTTAACCAAACTGCTAGCAGATACATTTAGACTAACTTCAGCCCCAGTCCCCCCAAATACCCATTTGACATCCCAGACAGTTGTCCCGCACCTCACATCTCAGTAAGCAAAGTGTTAAAGGCCCTATCCAAGGCAAAGAACACAGCTCCCATGGGACCTGATAGTATCCCAGGCTATATTCTATACCATCTCCAGCAAGAACTAGCTTTGCCACTGAGCACTCTATTCAACCACAACCTAAGTACAGGCTTCATTCCAGCAGATTGGAGAACCGCCATTGTCATTGCCTTGCACAAAAGTGGTGCCACTGCTGATCCTGAAAACTATTGCCCCATTAGCTTGACAAGTCTGATCTGTAAAGCCATGGAGTGTATTATTATGGATCTCATAAACAAGGACATAGGCAATCTCCAAGCACTTGACCTCACCCAGGTCATATTCATCAAGAGCAGATCTTGCCTGTTGAACCTGGTGGACTTCTTTGAGACTGTCACCAAGGCCCTAGATGAGGGAAAGTCAGTACATACAGCTTACACTTGTCCAAAGCCTTTGACACAATCCCCCACTCAGGCATCATCAAAAAGCTAACAAAACTTGGGATAAATCCCTATCTCATCAGGTGGCTAGACAGCTGTCTCATTGAAAGGACCCACAGGGTCAAAAATAGGTGCCTACAACACCGACAGCAGATCTGTCAATAGTGTTGTTCCCCAGGCATCTGTCCTGGGACCCCTACTGTTTGGCATGTACTTCTCAGAGGTCCAGGCAAAAGCAAAAAGCCTCTGGCTAACCATGTTTAAGGACGACTGTAAGTTGGGTGCTGTCATCTACTCCCAAATGATGTTAGCATACTGCAAGAGGGTCTCACAGCAACGAATGACTGGTGTCAAAGTCATGGCCTTAAGTTAAATTTAAAAAAATGCATTATCATACCATTTGGCAAAAACACAGCCCCTACTAATTACCACATCAGCAGCAACCCACTAAGCACACAATCTGTGATGAAAGACCTGAGTACACAGGTTGACAACAATCTCACATTCAATGATCATATAGTGGCAGTGGTCAGAAAAGCCTTTTACTTACTTTATCTCATAACTAAAGAGATTGCATCCAGAAAAAAGGAGGTGATTACCTCTCTGTACTTCTCCCTCATTAGGCTAATAATTGAGTATAATGCCTTGTTTGGTATGTACCTCTTCAAAGACCTGCACCAACTGGAAAGGCCACAGAAATACCTCACAAAGAGAATCCTTGGCCTTCAACACTTGTCCTATGTGGACAGGCTCAAATCACTATCACTCTATTTCGGTATCATACAGATTGCTCAGAGGTGATCTGTGTCTCGCCAGCAAGGCAATTTCAGACTCTGCCCTACTTGAGATGCTCCATATCTATAAGTTTAACTCCTCATACATTACCAGCTCAAAAGGCCTAAATCTGATATTTGACATCAACAAAACCTGCTGGAGACACAGGTTTGTCTCCCAGAGGCTGCCCCATCTCTGGAGCAGACTTCCCATACATGTCAAACAGATTATCTCACTGACGCTCTTCTAGGGCAACCTTGATGAGTAGATGGGAAACCACAAATTTGCCCTAGGGGTTCCACCTGTGTCCCCCATAGACAGGGGCAACAGGTGCTGACAGAGGTTTCTTTTTTAGGGATAAACTCTTGGCTAGGCTTGTAAGGATTCCAGAGCCATTAGCCTAGTAACCTCCTATGATCCTATGATCCTATGTGTGTATCCTACAGTTACCACTCCAATCCAATGAATTGACAGTAATTTTGACACTTGCACATGATTACATATCCCTTTAATGCAGGCTTCCCAACATCTTCTTTACTAAATGCATTGGTGATGTCATCCACTATAAGTTGCCCTACAGCCTTGTAAAAGTCAAACTTGTGCAGTGGTGCTTGCATACAGTACTGAGCTCTGTAGTCTGTGTATTTAGGTAAGGGTTTGATTCTTACTGTAGTCATTTGGGGTGTGTGTTTGTGCTCTTGCTTGACATTAGAGAGGAGATTATTTTACACCACCATGTGGGACACTGCTATTACCATATTTTCCTCACCAGACACTACTGGTGTCACCTGCTATAAAGTGTTGTCTGAGGCAATCCGAGTCAGAATTGAGCTGTGACACCTTGTCTTAAATACAGAGTTCTGCAGTTAGTGTACTTAGTAAGGGAGTGGCTCTGTTCTGACTGCAGTTAACTGTGGCATGTGTGTGTGTGTGTGTGTGTGTGTGTGTGTGTGTGTGTGTGTGTGTGTGTGTGTGTGTGCACTTCCTTGACATTAGAGACAGCCTTTTACACATTACACCAGCATGTGGGGTGCAGTTATTACCAGTATTTACTTCACAAGACACTGCTGATGTCATCAGCTATAATGTGTTGTCTGAGAGAGTCAAAATCAGACTTGAGTTGTGACACTTGCCCTAAATACAGAGTTCTGTAGTCTGTCTACTATAGAAGGTTCTGTAGTTGTTATACTTAGATAGGGGTTCTGTTCTTACTGCAGTCAACTGGGGTGTATGTATGTGTGTGTGTTTATGCACTTGCTTGACATTACAGAAAACCTTTTACACCAGCATGTGGAGCACTGTTATTACCATACTCTCCTCACCAGGCACTGCTGATGTCATCAGCTATATCTGACTTACTGATGTGCACTTTTCCAAGAAAGGCAGAGTCAAAGACTGGGCTGAAGGCCAGGTCAAAGTCACCTCAAACTATACAATCCAGATTACAGTAGTATGGCTTAGAGGCTATTCAGTAGCATCATGGCATAGTTTGTAGGCCCTGTGTTTTCCTGGTGAGAAACCCCTGTTGTCTCTCCAGCTGCAGCATGTGTCTGATGAGGTACGTGCAAAAGAGAGCAATATGCTGTTAGTGTTCCGATGAGGTTTGAGTACAGTGCTGTAATATAATACTCATATCTGAATATTATGGTGTGACTTATGATGTGCACAGCATAGGCTTTCAATACCAATGTGGACACTTGGTGGTCGAAGCTCAGATTGCTATCTACATGTGTTCCCAGTGCTTGTATCACTGGGTTTCAACATAGCGGGACTGTTGTCAATGCTGTAATTAGCAGGAATTTCTAATTTGCAGAAGGACAAATAAAGACACATTTTTGCATTTATTGTAGCTTTGTCAGCAATTGTCTGTCTTAGCATCTTCTGTAGAATGTTATCATTATAGGTGGACTCAACTATTGTACCCAGTATGCAAGAATCAGTAAATGTGTTAAGTCAAAGGCCGTACATCTTAGCCTGAACTGCCGAGAAATAGAGTCCAAATGGTAAAGGCCCAAGCAATGATCCTTGGGGTGTGCAAATGGTGACAGCTCTATTGGTACAGGTTGTTTCATCAACTTTCACAGTATCTGTTTTTGTCAGTAAACCAATTGTTTACCCATCTACTGACATAAGCGTTAATGCCCAGCTGGGTGAGTTTCTCAATACCTGTGCGAGAGATTGTGTTCAAACCCTAGGCAAGATCATGATAGCCAGTATGCACTGTCTTATTTTTATCCAGGTCTATCACACAGAACTAAAGGATAGTACCAACATCACAGATCGCCAAGAGGGTGACTCAGCACATACACCTTCCTGATACAGTTTAATAC
This sequence comes from Protopterus annectens, assembly GCF_019279795.1. Taxonomy (NCBI): domain Eukaryota; kingdom Metazoa; phylum Chordata; order Ceratodontiformes; family Protopteridae; genus Protopterus; species Protopterus annectens. The sequence goes on from NC_056741.1 coordinate 690,940,433, forward strand.
ACATTTCAGCACACCACCACACAGACTATGTTGCTGTAGAAGGGTGTACATCAACACGGATTCACGTGAGTTGCAAGGGACAGCACCTGATGCATACTTGTACAGACCAATATAAAAGCATCAGAAAGGACATGGAAAAGCTAGCCAAACAACTTAAAGTAAATCTATTTATTGAGCGCTTTCATCCTGGTACACTGGAATTTCTCAGAATGAAAACTCACTGAACAAATCATGCTTAAATACTTGTGATTCACCCAACTCATTAAAATCAATTGTTCAATCAATCATTTACAAAACACAAGAAATGAAAACAATAAATCAAGCAAAGTTACATCTTAAATTTTAAATAACAAGTACATATTTGTCAATAAAATCACTTATTATAAAAATTGTCCAAACAAGAGTCCGTAACTGACTATGTTAATAATGTGGGCATCTTAAAAAGAAGTTGTCCAATAAAAAAAATCATCCTATAAAAAATAAGCAGCTTTCAACTTAAGTACTGCACTTAATGTCACTTTTTAATTAAGTCCGGGAGGTTCAGCGGCATTAGTTCTAATCTGCAATTTGAGCTCTTTATATTCCAAAAAGTCATCAATAGCCCTCCATACCCTAAATCCACATGGACAGAACTCTGTTAATGACCATGACCCTTTTGAGGCTCCCACTCTGAAGAGATCGGAGAGGTTAATGAATCAGAGTGAGAGAGCACCACAGGATACGAGGTATGTGCCTTACCACCATCCACCCCCCACAGAGATGGAGAAGGAGGGAGAGGGGGAGAGTGACATTGAGGTTCCACTAGACCCTGAACTAAGTAATGAGGTATGTTCTATTGTATACAACACTAAGGGTAATTTTAAGATTTTTAACTTGAGCCAGGCTAGCATTAATACTGAGTGGGCTGATCTTTTGGAGAAGGGTTTAATTTTGTACTGGCAATGCAGGCCAATATTGAGGAGACCATTATTCAGTTCAAACTCTTTGGAAGAAAATTAAATCTTGGTTTCTTTTTTAAGGATAGCCTTGGTCCTTTAATGACTCATACTGGCCAAGTATTAAAGAGACCAAGCATCATTCCATTGTGCAAATGTTTGAAAAAATATGTGAGATGGACATAAAAGAATTACTTTTGAAAAATCAAGGATAGAGACTGGAATTTGACATCTAGTAAAGCACAACTTTTGTATCAAATTATTTTAAATAAAGAAATTAGGGGTCATGAAACCAGATAAGGATGGGGGTATTCTGGTGATGTATTCTAATGATTATGTCACAGGATGTTTTCTATTTTATATGGTGACATCTATGAGGAAGTTTCAAGAAATGAGCTCAAAATTGCTTATCATAACATTGATCTATCACTTGATGAAATGTTGTTTAATGGTCAAATTTTCTTAGAGAAATGTGAATTTTTGCAATTATCTCATTCCTGCATCCCCACCATTTTCAGAATCCCAAAATTACATAAAAGTTTGGGGAATCCCCCACTATGTCCAATTGTGTACACTAAGGCTTCCAAAACTTCCCCATTGCCAAAATTATAGATCACAAAGTTAAAGATGTGATGGTAAACTGTCTGTATTTGTAGAAAGATTTGAGGGATTTTTTTATCAAAAGTATCTAATGACATGCAAGACGACCATCTATTAATGGTCATAATTGATGTGCGTGATCTATTTTCTGTGATCCCCCACCAACAAGGCTTGTAGTGATTTTACGATTTTTTGTGTAGTAACTCAGTCTTGGACAACACAAGTATACTTACTATTCGGACATGTGCAGAATTGGTTTTGGAAGACAACATTTTGATTTATGAAGAACAAATATTCAAGCAAGTCAAATGTATGGCAACGGCAGCAATTTGTGCCCCTATTTTTGCCAATATAGTTTTAGCCCAATGGGAAGACCTTTTTGTTTTTAGGCCCCAATACAAGGTTGTTGGGCTCTTTACGGACAATACCTTGACAATACTGTATTGCTTTGGAAGGACAGCACAGACAAATTAACTGATTTTTCAACTACTTAAATTCAACCACTCCATTTTTGAAATTTACAATGACAGTAGACAGGGACAAGGTTAACTACCTCAATGTCACTATCAGTAAGAATTATGACATCAAAAACTTCCGGTCATCCCTTTACAGGAAGCCAACCTACTCTAATTCATTTTTACATTATGCCAGTTGGCACCATGACTATTAGAAAAAAATCTTTAGTAAAAGGGCAATACATTGGGTTGGCTAGAATAATATCAGATGAAAGCATGTTTGAGGATGAATGCTTGAAACTTCTACATATGTTCACAAGCAGGAGGTACCCTGAACAGTTTGTATTTGATATTATGAATGAGGTTAAAGTTAAGAGACAAGCTGGTATTTTTACACCATTCATAGGTATGAGATTAGATCCTCAGGGTTTGACCCCCCAATATTCAGAGGACAAGTTTCAGCGAGCTTTGATTTTACCATTCAACTTACATTTTTTTTTTTACTTCAGGAACATTATTATGAGAAACTGGGATATTTTTAATGTGGACCAGGAACATCTGGCACTAGTAGGTGATAAACCTAGAACTGTATACAAGAAAGAGGTGAGCATTAAAATATTACTTGAGAGGTGTAGTACAAAATCAAGAAAGGGCGGCATGAAAAAATGTGGGTACTGTACCCAATACAGACATATTTTAGAACAAGACTCAGTTTTTGTCAAGGGCTCTGATAGTATTATGCCTTTATTTAAATACTATTGTTTTACTAAAGTTGTGGTATATGTTGCTGTTTGTCAACTATGCAAACGTTTTTACATAGGTAAAACCAGGAAAGCATTAAAAAACAGAGTTTACCAGCATGTCCATGACATCAAGACCAAAGTAGAGACCAATTTTTTGTACAAACATATTAACCAACATCCACAACATTTTTTTCAAATTTTTTGTCATTGACCATGTGGATTTAGGATGTAGGAGGGAACCTATTGATGACTTTTTTGAATATAAAGTGCTCAAATGGCAGATTAGTACTAATGCCTCTGAACCTAATGAATAAGTGGCATTAAGTGCAGTACTTAAGTTGAAAGCTGCTTTTTTTTTATAGGATGATTTTTTATAGGATGCCTTATTTTACGGATGCCTGCTATATGAATATAGCCAGTTATGGACTCTTGTTTGGAAAATTTTTATAATAAGTGATTTTACTGACAAATATGTACTTGTTATTTAAAATTTAAAATGTAACTTTGCTTGATTTTGTTTTCATTGTTTGTGTTTTATAATTGGTTGATTGAACAATTGATGTTAATTAGTTGGTTGAATAACGTGTATTTAAGCATGAATCATTCAGTGGGTTTTCATTTTGAGGATGTCTAGTATACCAGGATGAAAGTGCTTAATAAACACATTTTCTTTATGTTGTTTGGCTAGTTTCTCTGTGTCTTTTCTTATATTTTTACAAGTTTTTTTGGTTGTTCATCTTTTTGGTTTATTGTTTTTTTATGTATAGACACATCCTGACTCCCCTCATCTGTGAGGAAGACCAACATGTCATCATGGACCTTTTATTAAATATACACTGGTAATGCCCTGGCTATGTACAATAGACCTGTGTGAGTTGTTAATAATACATCATGTCTGTTACATCTGTTAGATGTCCTTAAAGAGGTCATAGAGGGCATGCATGAAGACAACAGTCATTTTTTTGAACATGAAAAGCCCAAGGCATTTGACACAAATCCACACTGAGGTATTCACTCAACACTGTCAAATGTGGCAATAAACACCTATATCAGCAAGTGGGGAGACCACTGGATCACATACATGGCATCTAAATATGTTGAAATGTGTGAAGTGAAATGTATCTCAGGTCCAGTAATCAGGTGTGTACATCAGGGCTGCCTGCTAGGCACTTTCCTGTCAATTATTTAAGTCACAGACATCACAAATACCACACACACCCTGTGTTCAAACAGCTGTCTGAAAGACTACAAATTGTGGGCAATCTTTGACTCCAGTTGTGATATTAGTGTAATACAGACAGAATCAACACATGCCAATGTTTGCTGCCACAACCAAGACAACACCTGCAGTGATAGAAAAAGATGGGGGGAGTTGTTACATCAGAAAAATAAACACATAACCCAAGTATAATGTAGACATCACACCCTATAATCAAACTACCAGGTATGTGACCTGGGGAAGATGGCACATGGAATGTCCATCAGCATGTGGCCACAGTGCTGACTACTCCCTTGAATGTAACAGAAGTACTGGGTATGTGAAGGACATCCACATCACAGGCCATAATACCTCCATAGTTCACAGCCTTCGTCACACTAATAACTAAGTACAATGCACCCTTCTTCATTTACCTACCTACACATCTTCCAGTAATGTGCAACTGAAGTGCACAACTTTTTCCACAGTGAGCTGTCACACATCTTAATGGCCATACATATGTATTATTTTTGTGGCATAAACATTACTGTCTGATTGTGTGAAAACCCCATCAAGTTATTACACCAGACACATGTGTGTTATCTGTTATGGTGAAACACACAGTACATGCATAGCTGTTTGACAATATTAATGGCATGGTTAACATTTGTGACACTGTGGATTGTGCCATATATATATGCACACATTTGTGTGTGTGTATATATATATATATATATATATATATATATATATATATATATATATATATATATATAAATATTTATGTATATATATTTATTTATATATATATTTATATATGTATGTGTGTATATATATATATGTGTATATATATATATATATATATATATATATATATATATATATATATATATATATATATGCCATGCACACCAGTCAACTAGCCTGCATTGGTCATATTGTCACATACAGGTATAGCAGTGTCCATTCTAACACCTCCAGCAGATATTACACTGTCAGGAAGGTGTGTGTGATTACCTTTATAGAGTGCAGACATGTCATAGCAATTGTATAAGAGTGTTTGTGCAGAACCCTCTCTGATCACTCTAAATCCCACATGTTATGTCAGAGACATGGGATTACTGGTGGTATTATTCCGATATTGTCCATGACTGAGCGTGCTTCTTTTACTGTTGTCCTTGAACCTTTACCTGTGTCCCACTTGCTGAAGACCTCTGCTGAGATTACACTCATATTCAGGCAAATCAGTTTGCACAGCTTCACAGTATTCACCCTACCCAGTTGTATATCACATCTTTGATAGCTGTCCTCTGCATTATTCATGTAAGGTTGCTTATCTCACACAGTCATCTTCCTCATTGCTATGTCACCTTGTGTGACAGTCACATAATACACATTTTCATTGTGCAGTCCCTACTGTACCATATTTTTATGTGATTTGTGTTGCTGCTACAACCGTCTTCCATTGACATGCCCTCATCTGCTGTACATTAGGTTGCTTCACCTGTCCTCTTTCCCTGTGTTCATTCATACAATTCAACTGCATGTCCCTACTGAATACACACACTGCCCTTGAGTATTTATTATACATTGCAGTCTAAGTACCCTTACAGATCATTTACAAAACATCAGGACAGAATGCCAGGAATGGGATTTCACAATACTCTGCACTGTTTATACTGTCCTGTACTTTGTTTGGTCCATACACATATCATGCCTCTCCACTGTCCAGATTTTTGCACTATGTCTAGAATTTTACTTTATATCTTTTGGTCTGTTCCTTATAAAATGTATGGTTTCTGCCATATCACTAGGATGATATCAGGACTGATGTCACTAAATAATTACATACATTTGAGTTTCAAACTTGATATCCTCCAGAAAATGTATCTTAACACAAACTTCTTGTTATTCTAGCACATTTTGCACATGAAAATATGTAGAATCTGTCCCTGTTTCTGGGTCACTGCACCCCCATTATGTTGGGCTTTGTCCAGATTTCTTGCACCAAGAGATTGGGAGCTATCTGTCAAACTTACATGTTATGCCCTGGTGATCATTGTGGCATTTTGCACAAATACGATAACCGGCTGTGCTCTGCTGTAAACAAGATTCTGATCCGTGTTGCTTTACATGGTTTCCTGCCTGGCAACACTGTTGTCAGCCATAAAACCATGCTTATTTATGTTTAAACACAGTGCGCTGCATGAATATGTAATTAGCTCTGCTGCTCTCCGCACATCATCGTACTCATGGAGTTTACTGAATCCCAGGGTGTATGTATAGGTCTGCAGTTGTAGAAATGTTTACATAATTGCTGACATAATCAGATTTAAATATAGTGAAAATTCTAAACCAGGAAGAAAACAACTGTAAGATGACATCTTTGTTTAGGTTAGCAAACCAGAAGTAGACAAAAAAAACAGGTGGGAACAGGAAAGTGCCAAATGAGAGAGAGAGAGAGAGAGAGAGAGAGAGAGAGAAAGTGAGGACATAAAGATCATGACCAGAGAAACACAAAATTAGACTGGAAGGGTCACAGTCTAAGTTGTAAAAAAGAGAATTGTTGGAGTAACTATGTGTTGTTTAAAATTTGATGGATGAATGGCTTAAGGAAACATGAATTTAAACCAAGAGATGAAAGGTCTATAATGGCAGCTTAAGATACATGTATACACACTGGTTTACAAAGTCTAAAAATATGGAAAACACAAACCAATGTAGGTTCTGAAGAACAGAACTAGAAACAGTTGAACATCTGGTTTGTGGCATACTCATAGCTGAGAGTTAGCACACTGAAAGGTTGAATAATATGTTAAGACTTACAATGGAGATTGCAGAAACACTAGAACATACAGGGAGCTGAGAAGCACTGAAAGCATAAACCACAAAGAATTACTGAAAATGAAGAAGCATTGTCCAATATCAGAGGTCAAGACAGCAGAAAAGTATTGTAACTCAGAAAAAAGGACCCAAGTTGCATTAGTCATTGAAATAACTACTCCAAGGATTTATGCTACCTTTCATATGTGAGAGACATAAAGTTATAAAATACCAGGACATGCAAACAGAAACCACAGCAGAGTGGAATAAAGACACCCAGATAGTTTCAATAGTAGTAGAAACAACAAAACTAATACAAATAATTTTCGAGCATACTTAAAAATGTTGTCAGTACAAGTAAATCCATATGAACTACGGAAGGAAATGATTTGGGAGATACTGCAGGTGCTGAAAAGGACATTTTTTACAAACATCAAGGATTGAAGCATTACTAATTTCATAAACGTTAGCCTTATTTTGCCATAGGAAAGGGATCTAAATCTATCAACATATTAGAAACCCTACATATTTGATGAAGTTAAAAGGGGAAAAAAAACTTTCAATAGAGTATGAAGCACATTTATGTGTTTAGTATGACATGCTGTACCAGGAACCATGGGTAGGCTGTTAACAAGAACTTCTGCAAAGGATAGGGGAATGAAATACAAAACTGAAGGCACACAGGCTGAAACTGAGTGCAGATAAGATAGTTGTAATGGCAGCAAATGGGAGAAATCAGAAGAAATCACATGAAGTTGAGAACTGAGATAGAAGGGAACACAGTGGAACAGGTTAACAGCTTCAAGTATCTTTGAGGGATGGTTGAGAAAAAGTTTAAATGAAGAGGTCAAAGCTAGAATCAGATGGGCTCTAGCTAACAGACACAGAGTGTCAGGAGCAGTGTGTGACACAAGAATGCTGAAGTACCTGAAAAGTAAGGTTTACAAAACAGTGGTGTGATCAGTACTACTGTATGGTCCAGAAACCTGGGCAGTGAAGGCTGAGCAGTTAAGGAAGCTAGAGATGATGGAGTCCCTGATATGCCCAATGGGAAACAGATGAAGTGATGAAGAAGTGAAGACATCAGAGCAGAAGTCAAAGTAGTTCCAATTGCAATGCGGGTCAAGGAGATTCAGATTACTTCGGTTTGATTGCATATGCAGGAAAGGAAATGCCAGATATGCTAGTCTGTCCCCAGCCTCTTATAGAGATATAGTTCCAAGAGTGGTCTTCCTTGTTTCAAGTATCCATGTCATTTATTCTCCTCCAACTTACTGTCTGGTAGAGAAATGATCACGCAAGGGGGTATGACTTTTCTGTTCTGTACATTGTGTGCAAATTAACAGTAGAAAGACAAATAGTGAAGACAGCAGCAAGACCAAATTAAATCTCTAGTAATTTATCCATTAATAGCACTAAAGAAATAATCTGACCACCATGACTGTTAGTCCATGTAAACTCGACAGGCTTTAATGTAAAAGAAAAAAGGTAAGCACTTTCATGGTGTACCCACCGCTTCTTCACACCATACAAATAGAATAAAAGACAAGGCAGGTTATATAAAGAAATTTAAAATCTAGTGCACCTATAGTCACATTACAAATCATGTTACATCGTAATTAGTCAACAAATCAAATGTAAAACTCAAACAAAAACTATTCAAACACCTATAACAGATTCCAGTACACACCTACTTGCATACATAAAGTCACATTCACTTCAGTGTTGAAGGGGATGGAACTTCAACACAGGTTTTGAAGAAACTTGTCCATTTAACCCTGGTTGAATATGTGCTTGTAACTGCAAAATACACTTTAAGTCACTTGTTTCTGTGGAATTCTTTAGATCCCTACCACTCAAACTTTCAGGAAGTAGCTCTAACACTTCATATCTATAAATATGCAGTTTTCTATAATTATGAACATGTTGTGTAATAACACTGGTGTTCTTATTATGTCTGATGTCATTCAACTGTTCTAATATTCTCTCTATAAAACTACAATTAGTTTTTTCCAATATAGAATGCACTGCACCTAACACAGCTAGCATAGTAAACTAAATCCTTACTTTTACAGTCTGCATATGACCTGTCTTGTCTTTTATTATGTTTATATGGTCTGAAGAAGCAGTGGGTACACCGTGAAAGCACTTACCTTTTTTCTTTTAATTTAAGGCCTGTGGAGTTTTTATGGACTAACAGTTATGGTGGTCGGATAATTTTTTTAGTTCTGTGAATCTCTGTATTTTCTCACCTTTGCATAGTTGTGTGGATATTTTTTGGTTTGGTTAATTTTGTGCTGCTACAGCCAGGACATGGCTGAAGAAATGCATCTGGAACTTGACTATAATCTAGATAATTGGCCACATTTAAGGGCTGACCATTTACAATGGATTTTGCAAGGTGAGGTAAATTTCTGCTAAACTTTGCTACTGACTCCACCTCTAACAGTGCTCCTGTACTGGATACAGCAAATATGGAACTTTTTGGTATGCAGTTGAAAGAGCTGGAAGATAAAACTTTATAAGTATAAGAGGCTACAATGACAGCAACTTTATCTTGAGGAACATATCTATCACTGAGTGGTCCTACAAGGACTATGTAGAAGATGCCTACCTTTGGATCTTTCTATCCAGAACTGTTAAAGAGATAGCAAACACTGAATTTACAAGTAAGTTTTGACTATATGCACTTGTTGATTGATTTTTTTCAGCCCATTGAACTTACTTTGTTTAATGATATCAGAGTATTACAGAATTAAATTCTTAACAAATATGACATGGATGTTTGCTGTGTATCTTTAAATGAAATATATGAACAAGTTACTTTCTATGAGAATAGGCTACAGGCAATTAAAGTTATGAAGTTACAGTATGATATGACAGACTTTAAATATGATCATGTTTTTTATGGCCTAAAGATAATGTAGAAAGCAATAATTCTGTTAATGCCTCTTTGGCATCTGTTAGAGAAGACAGAGACAGTAGAACATAAACTGTTCATTAGTAAAATACTACAGTTAATAAAATGACTGTACCAGTGTTTTTACAATCTACTTCATCTGCTAGTATTATTGAGACTCTTGCTACAAATTCTTTTGCACCTTCTGTCCCTTTACCCATAGAAAGCGACTATAGAAAGAGTCGCTCCAAGAGAAATTCAAGAAATGGGTGTGTATGACAATTCAGTCAAACAGACAGAATGGTCAAGATGACAACGCAAAACAAATGGCAGTAAATGGGCTAATTTTTAATATTTCATCTTTTGAATTAACAACAGAACAGACTTCTTTGTTGAGTAAAGCTTTATTGTTTATTCCTACAAGACCATCAGATGTAGCTGAAGTACTGATAGATCTTAGACTGTTGTCATGAAAGTTTCTCTATTGTTGCTGTTTCCTGACCAAAGTGTATGAAATGAAGATGTTTTTAAGAAACCTAGCTCTTTCTATCCTGTTGTTCATCCATTTTTAGAAGCTGTTGTTGGCCTTTGTGCAACTGAAATTTTACATGCTCTTAGTACCAAACATAAGAAGTTTTGTTTATAGTTTGTCCAGTGAACAAAAACAAGCACTTGTAATATTATATGCATCTCCCCACCTTGAAATATGACCAGCTGATAAAGGTGGGGGTATTATAATTAAGGATAACCTATTTTATCTGGAATGTATGGGACAATTATTAGCAGATAATATGACTTATGCACATATTACAAAACAACAAACAGCAGGTTTGATTGACTTACTTATGACGGGTTTGATTAATCATGATGCCTGAATATTTTACATGCTGTATGGGTTACCAAAAGTTCAGAAGTGTATGTATGATCCACCTATGCATCCCATACTCTCCAGCAAAGGATGGGTAATTGAACCCTTATCCATATTTGTAGAAAAAACTTTGAGATCACTGTTGGATAGCATAGCTTCTGTCCTGAAAGATACTAACATTTTTTTTAAGTGATTTATATAGTTGGTCTAGGAGTATAAATGGGACCAGTGAAATGTTATTTATAACTCTTGATGTAGCATCACTGTTGATAGTGATACCAAATACAGTTGGTATTGAGTATGTTAGACTGTAGTTATATATGGCAGGATTTACGAGACATAGAATAGATCTTGTTTGTACATTACTTGAACTTATATTAGAAAACAATGTTTTTTGTTTAATGGTGACTTTTTTTCATCAAAAGGTTGGTGTGGCTATGGGGACTGCATGTGCTAACAGCTACGCCAGCCTTGTGCTATACTACTAGGAAACTGAGCAGATACTGCAGAATAATCCTTACTGTGAATTTATCAGCTTTTGTAGGTGTTTTGTGGATAATGTGTTCCTTGTTTGGGCAGGGACAAAGAATTTGTGGAGTTTCTTCACAGTACTACATACTTCTTGAAATTTAGTAAACATATTTCAGATTTCACAATTGGACTTTTGGGTGTTGCTACTAGTAAAGACATGTTTGGATGCTTTGACACTAGGTTGTATAGGAAGCCTTGTAGAAAAAATACATTATTACATAAAGCCAGTATGCATCCAGGAAATGTAACTAAGACTGTTATGAAAGGTCATCTACTTAGAGTTATGAGGCTACATAGTGACAATAATAGACTGGAAAGATTTTTCAAAGAATGAGACGAGCTTTTAGAAAGGGGACATGATACTAATGACACTGAACAGACTATTGAGGAAGTATGTAGATTCAGGGGCACACAAGGGAAACCTTTTCTGTCTAAGAAAGTTACTGGCAGTCATAGTGTAGCTAGATCCAATACTGAGAACAGGCTGGTCTTTACATATTCCAGTGATATTAATATCACATGTGACATAGTGAAAAAGAATTGGCCATTGTTAATGGCTAATCCAGAATTAAGAAAGATACTTATACACCACGCGGTGGTGGTGCTGCGGTAGGGTTGTCACCTCACGGTAAGATGCTGTCTGGTTCGATTCTCAGCTAGAGCGTCTTCCACGTTGAGACATGCGTGAATGGGCGTACCTTCGTTGAAGGTTGTGCGTCAGGGCTGGTAACTCGGCACATAAAAATCAACTGCCAATCATTAGTGGACCGGAGTTCCGCTGTGGCAACCCCTAACCGGGAAAAGCTGAAAGACACAACAACAATAACAACAACTTATACACCACAGTTTAGCTTTAGGAATAATTTATCATTAAGAAGACAGCTTTGCTATAGGAATGAAT